>NC_090739.1:37312652-37372652 GCF_036898095.1 Palaemon carinicauda | reverse complement strand
AATGTTGGTAGCCTTCTTCAATTTACTACGTTGGAAATCATATGCCCCTAGAGCCATGCCCCCCACGCTACGAGAATGATGTACTAAAATTTTCTAGAAGAATTAAGTCAATATATATAGGACCTAGCAATGCATAAGCAGCAGAAGAGACCCATCCTATCCCTTTGAAAGAGCCAAAGTCCACCTGCCCTCTCTCCTCTCAAGTGAGTATCTTCTCAAATGTGAATAAGTGATAATTATCCAACATATATTGTGTATAGTGTTGTTCAAACATTGGTGGAATTACTGGATGTTAATTCGTGTTAATGTAAGTACATTTAACATAAATATTTTTAACTGGCCCTGTGAGATTTAGGTTAAACAGTGAATTGCATTAAAAATTTTTGCTTAACCATTCTATAACCTTTTGTGAACCAAAAGACGTAAGTGTAGTAATTACGTATATGTAAATTTCTGTATGGTTTATTCATTAGAGTGTTGGAGTGTTAACTCTTTTCATTAATTGTCAAAATCTAATATTTTTATAAATTAATTTCCCGTGAAACATTTTTATAAATTAATTTCCCGTGAAACAAGTGATTGTATAATTTTCTTCAAAGGGGCTTTCTTTTGTCTTAGTCTAAGGTTTAGTCCAGATTTTTGTGAATTGGTGTTAACTTTTCATAGAATATATTTATTTTTATAAAGTGTGTACTATTTCAATCACCAATTTTTTTCTCAGGGCTTTGCTCTTATTCCCTGACTAAAAACCGAGGTAAGAGTTTGGTTTTTGAATAGTTCAGGTAACTAATCACCCAATTTTGTTTTGAGTCTAACATAGGAGACCTTTGGATATTCAGTATTCATTTATATTCCGTCGTCTAGGAGTGCGTAATATTCTCAGAACTCGGGTAATATTTTTCAAGTGTAAAAGACTTATGTAATATAATCAGGTGAGTTTTGCAACTCGAGAATTTGTGTAATTTGCTAGCCGTAATAATATCTATACATATATATACATATACACACATACATACGTATATATATATATATATATATATATATATATATATATATATATATATATATATATATATATATATATATATATATATATATATATATATATATATATATATATATATATATATATATATATATAAGATTTTGACATAGGATATTTCTGTGAGTGATATGTCAGAATAATTTTACCTTAGAGGTATCACAGAGTTCTACCCACCGGAGCGAATATCCTGAGAGATATCGTGGATATATTAGGGACGTGTTAATAACAAGCCATGGTTTTTCTTCCCCGAATAGTTAGCCTTGTCTCGAAGGATAAGTGATAGGGTAGGATACGTGGGCGAGAGAGCCGTTACAATTCGCGATCTCAATGTGCTACAACTAACAAGTTTCTTGTTGAATCATTCCAGGGGTAGCCATCGCATGACGCAAGGCCCCACACTGAGAATAGGGAGGGAATGAAAAGTAACAGGCTGGCCATCAGGACGATATGGCTATCTCACCCGAAAAATAGATTTTTCATATGTCAAAATCCAATTTTTGGTCTCGAGCCATGTCGTCCTGATGGAAGTGTACCAGAGAATTATTATTCTCAGTTGTGGCCAGGAGAGTTTTAACCCTTTAAACCCCATAGCCATAACCATACTTCCCTTAGCATTGGTAACTATGGTACCAAACTACAAGTGTAAATGATATGTTTGTAAAAAGTAGGATCAAAGGAAATAAATAGCACAGTCTCACTCACTGTGAAGAAGATCTTTGTCTCCAGTAGATGAAAAGACCAAAGTCTATAAATGGAGGGTTAAAAATTGAGGCACACTACTTTTATTGTGTAGAGTAATTCTAATGAAAGGTAATGCAAAATGGAAGAGTAGTCTTTTATTGTTTCCAAAATTGCATACAAGTAACAGTAAGCAATGCAGTATTAAATACAGTAGATATATACAGTACAGAAAACCGAAGTTTTCAGACCCCAAAATTATGTAACAGAGTAGTAAAATAGTAATAATCATGACATAAAAGAAAAATATCACCTTTGACTCTTTACAATATTAAATAGAACATTGAAAAGAGGAACAATAATCCCCTTGCACAATGTACAGTAGACTGAGAACTCCCAACTATACAGTCCATAAGAGTCCATGCACAACACTTAAGAAGCTGGTTTAATCACACTACCAGCGGCCACTACAAAGTGTTTAATCTCTTCCAACTGACGTAAGAAATGTTTGAAGAACACTTTTGAAGGTATCCATTCTGTGTAAGCCTGTAAGCCTGCAAAGGGCATAGGTTGGAAAAAATTAAGGAAAAGGTAACTTTTCTAGGGTCATGACCCGATGGTATACTATCTGGATCAGCCCTTCTGATGAAATAGGTGCGTTTGGACCTTAGCTGTTTCAGAGAAAGATTAGATTCTGTCCTCTCCCCTTTAAAGTTGACCGCCTTTAAAGGCCCGATTCTTTAAAAGGTAGGCCATAAGGCACCCCAAGAAACACAGAGAAAGGTCCTCCTGTAGTGGAACAATCTTCCAGGGCCTCAGCGTTTCCTGGGAAGTTCATTTTTTGCCAAGAATGCAGGATCTGGGTAAAGATTTATCTCCCCCAATTCCAAGAATTCAATGTGGCCATCATCCCTTGAAAGGGCCACAATCTCACTGACTAGCACCAGAAGCCATAGCAAGCAAAAAGATAGACTTTTGAGTAAGACCCCTCAAAGAGGTAGAAGCGTTAGCTATTTAAGAGGCAAAGTGAAGGACTTTATCCAATGACCATGAAATAGCCTTGGGAGAAGCATTAGGTTTCAGTTTAACACAAGCCTTTGGGATCTTATTGATCAGCTCGCTATCGAGTTCATTATCAAAAGAATAAGCAATTGGTCTAGTTAGTGCTGACTTACATGAGGCAATAGTTGTAGAGGCCAGACTTTGATCATGCAATAAGATAAAGAAAGAAATGCAGAAGTCCATAGATAGAAGAGGGCTGATGACTTTTCACGAATGCAACCCATCTTTTTCCAGGAAGACAAATATTGTCGTTTCGTGGTGTTGGACTTGTACTCTTCTATGAAGTCAATTCTCTCCTTTGCAACTCCGAACATTATTTGAGCCATGAGGGAGAGAAAATCATGAGCTGAGGGGTTTTTGTTATCCAAGAGGAAGCAAAGACAGTCTTCTGTTGAACATCCTGGGACAGCACTGGAGATGGTAGAGGGACCTGGAGAGGTTTGAGTTCCAGAACAAAAGGATACCAATTGTTCTTGGGCCACTTGGGAGACACTTAGAGCTGCTGTTCCCTTGAAAGTCCGTAGTTTGTTCAGGACTTTCATTAGGAGGTTAAATGGTGGAAATAGGTAAATATGAGACCACTGGTTTCAATTCAGAGACAACACATCCATTCCTGTCGCTTCCAGATCTAAGTTTGGTGCTACATACCGGGGAGGCTTCTTGTTGAAGCTCGTCACAAAGAGATCAATTTGCAGTCCCGGGACTTGCTCTAGAATATAACAGAAGGATTTTGTGTTCAGAGATCATTCCGTTTTCAGAGACTTGGATCTTGACAGGGCGTCCGCTGTCACATTGCGAACCCCTTCGAGGTGAACTGCTGAGAGATGCCAATTCCTCCGCTTTGCTAATCACATGGTTGATCTGAGGAGACCTGGAGCTCTGTCTGTTGACACAGTGGACTATCGTTCTGTTGTCGATGACTAGTTTAATGAGTGATTTTGTCTTTGGGTTCAGTCTCTTCAGAGTCAGAAACTGCCATAGCTTCCAGAATATTGATGTGAACTTTCCGAAATGTGATAGACCACCAACCCTGTACTTTCTTAGAAAGGGAGTGTCCCCCCCCCCCTGTTCCGAGGCATCCGTGTGAATTGTCGCGGACGAAAGAGGATACTGTAGAGAGACATGTGTCGATAAACTCTTGGCAATGGACTGTGGCTTGAGCTACTTTCCCATTAATACCGGGGATTTGTAGTAAAGATCTCTCCAAGCATTTGATGCCTTTCATCTCCAGACTCTGTTGGCATTTTTGAGTCTTGCTTTTAAGATTGGGTCTGTCACAGAAGCAAACTGCAGTGAACCCAAGACTCTTTCCTGTTGCCGCCTGGTGAGTACTCTTGAACGGAGTAGGCATTTGAGAGAGTTTGCGATTTCCTTTCTCTTGCCTTGCGGTAGAGAGAGCGTGTGACTTTAAATTCCAGTGGAGTCCTAGTCACTGGAATTCTTGAGCTGAAGACAGTCTGGACTTATCGAAGTTGATCTAAAAGCCCAGAGACTGTAGAAATTTCATGACTTCTCGGGTTGTACAAAGACACACTGACTTTGTTGCAGCCCAGACCAGCCAGTCATCCAGGTATACCATTACCTGGAGGCCTCTGTTCCATAATTGTTGGACAATGACCTCAACTAGCTTTGTGAAAATCATTAGAGCTATATTGATCCCAAAGGGCATAGTTCTGAATATGTTGGCCTTATCAAAAGATGCTAATAAGCGTCTGTCAGATCTACGGAGACTGTGTAGGCCTGCTGAGGTAGTTGGGTCCGTATTTGTGAGACAGTTAGCATCTGCAACTTGTCATTTAGAAGGAATTTGTTCAGTGGGGACAAGTCCAGAATAGTTCGAAGAGTGTTCAAATCTTTCTTGGGCATGCAGAATAGCCGCCGTTGAAAGTTCATGGATTTGCTACAGATTACTCCCTTCTGGAGAAGATCCTGTACATAATCCTCCAAGAATGGGGTTGTGGGTTGGAAGAACCTCTTGAGCTGGGGTGGTTTCTGTCTCCATTTCCAGCCTAGTCCTTTTGAGACTATGATGTAAGCTCAGGGATCGAACTTACATCGATCCCTGATAAGTTGAAGACCGTCCCCCTACCAGTAGCTCCTCATTGTTGTTGTGAAGGACCTGCGTCTTTAACCGCCTTGCCTCTACTTCCTCGGCCTCTAAAATGACCTTCCTCTGCCATTGGTGCTCTTCTTTTGAGCTCTGACAGAGTGAAATGTAGTGGTGGCTCTCTCATACACTGGGTTGAAAGCTGGAGACTGTGATACAAACTGCTGGGGAACAGTGTACACAGTCTGAGGGATAGTGGCATTTGAGGCTGTCGTGATAGGAAAGCATTTCCTTCCTTAAAAGTGTCCTCTGGGCTTCTTGCCCTTGGGTTAAGGTCCTTCACCGGGGGTAGATTTCCTTTTAGAGGACATACTCCACTTCTCTCAAAGGCCCTTATTTTCCTGAGCCGCATTGTCCATGACTTCCTTAACCACTTTTTTGGGGAAGAGGTCTTTCCCCCAGATATTGGAGTTGATCAGGTTTTTAGGTTCATTCCTGATTGTAGCAGTGGCTAGGACGTGCTCTCTACATGCTCTTCTGACTAGGAAGAAAGCATGGAGATCTACAAAGGTGGCCTGCTTCCTGCCGAAAGCAGAAAGTTGGGCATTGGTGAATTCGGCCATCTTTAGCTCCTTAACTAAGAGAGACTGAGCCTTACTGTGGTCTAAGATGATCGTTTCCTTAGGGATCGTATCATCCCTAATGGACTCTTTTGAGTTAAGCCTTACATAGCAGTAAGGATAACTATCAATTGATGGGAAGAATTTCAAGTCCGAGACTGGCTTGGTACCCAAATCCTCTCAGCATGTGTTCTTAACTGTGCATTCAGGTAGACGAAGTAGGTGCCCTTTGTAGAGCTTCTATTCTCGCCAATAGATCTGCGTGGGAACCTTCCTGTATAGCGTTTAGGTTTTCATTGTAGGCTTTCATAGACGCCATAAATTCCATTTGCCCTGGAAACAAAGGTTTATCTGGCATAGGAACAGGTGTAGAGGTAGAAGCTGCTGCCTGAGCAGCAGGGATAGGGGAACATGCTAAGGAAGTATTGGGAATTGTACTCCCCCAAGGTATATCCAATGACTCCTCAGAGGCTTCTGTGGTCAGCAGGATCCTTTCCCTCTCTGACGACACAGAAGCTGTCGACATTTTGTCGGCGTCTAGGCTCGTGACTTGCACAGCTTCCCGAACTTCATCCTCCGCATGATCTACTGGTACCTGCGGGAGTTGAACCATCGGTAATTGGTGAATAAAAACAGTGGTCACCTCAGCCTTTGGAAAGAGGAGGTCCTTCAGTTCCATAGAAGGAAGATATGGGGCCCCTTGTTGAAAGCTCTTCTGGAAGCCTCTAACCCAGTGATGGATTGTCTTCGGACTCCATTCTTGTACATCCAAGGAGACATCGGTGGCGTGAAAGCCAGTGTGAAGGAGGTCCCTGCAAATCTGATAGTAGGTTCCCAGACTGCAAGACCCCTTGGAAACATGACGGTCAACATGTTTCCAGCAAGTCTTGTGGGCACAGGGCAACTTGACTCGCCTGGTACAGGTGACCGTTGAATGCTCCATTTCATCGGCAACCTGTAAAGAAGAAAAAATTTCAATGGTTACAAACCATTAAAAAATATTTCTTCTTAAGATTAAACATACATAAAATAATGCTCAAGATTAATCCTAGCATAAAATAATGCTCAAGATTAATCCTAGCATAAATAATCCTACCAGCTAAAATATGACTTAATACTACAGGATAATGGAGACTCATTCCAAAAATCTCAGAAATCATTTGAGGTTTTTGAAAAAAAAGTAGTAATGATAGTGTGATAGGAATATGGAGGAACACCAGTACCTCCAAAGTTGGTCTATTAGACAACCTAAGGAGGCAAATTCACCTTTCATACAGCCTAAGCCAGCAACAACTGGCCCCAAAGCGGCAGTAACTGGGTTAAGGTGGCAACTATTTCTAGCAGCCAAGATAAAATTGACCTTTCAACACCCCAGGCATGTCGACACAACGTGGAAGAGACATTGTCAAGTCGACACAACGTGGAAGAGACATTGTCAAGTCGACAGGAAGGGAGTGGACAATCCCTTAAGGAAGGGTCCACAATTAGGGGAGAGGTACAAGAATAAAAGGCAGCTAATAAGGATATCTGCCAAGACCTGGTGATTATCATTAACTTATGAAAAGAGGGGATTTAGCTCGTAAGATAATGAGAGCTGTACAAGACGGCCAGGACGCTAAGAATTGGAAATTCAAAAGATGTCCTGACAACCAAGCAGGACCCAATCGACCAACTTCAGAGGACAGTGTTCCTCAGATATGGAAGAGGATAGGAATGAGCAGATGACCAGTCTAAGGCTACAGCTAAGGCGGCAGAGGGGATGTCCCATAGCCAACACACATCCAGTGCTAGAACAACTCAAGCTGACTGACAAGACATGAAAGCAGGGACAGAAGGCAACACTTCTGCCATGATAAGCTAACCAGGCAAAGGAGTCAAGACTCCGCAACAATAGGTACATAGCACAGGATGGGAAGATGCAGTCACAGAACAGGCAACTGCCAAGGCAGCAGAGGTGAACCCCAAGGGGTACCAACTCTGTCTGAATAGGGTTAGGCCATAGGGAGAACTATGCAGGCAAGCCAAGCCCACCTAGCAGGTGAGGGGAAAACTCAATTGCTAGGGTATGATGACTAGACAAGAGGAACTGTAGTTCCCAGAACAATCAGGTTATGGCCTAACCAGGAAGGAGAACAGGCAGAGAAATCACCCAAGGGCAGTCTCTAAGGTGGCAGAGAGATTTAGTCCAGGGAAGGAAAAAATCTCTCCACCTAGGGCCAGGATAGATAGCCTACAAGTAATCCTGTCCAAAGATGGTGACGAAGAGTACTTCAGTCGCCATGTGATTAGACAGGGATGGGAACAAACTCCCACAGCAGGTAGACACACTAGCAAGCACAAAGGGAAGGGAAAAGGCTGGTGATGAGAGACTCAGAAACTGGTAAGATGGTACATCAGGAAGGCCTAACTGCCACATAGAACAGGAATAGTGTTCTAAGGGGTCTGCAGTGATTGGGCACAAAGGACTAGTTCTCACAACCAGCCATAGCCTACCAAAAACTAAGAGGGAAGCTTAAGAATGGGTAAGGTGGTACAAAGTGATCTAGCTGTCAGCATTAGAACAGGGGGTAATGCATTCCAATGGGTAAACAAGAAGTAAACACAAGGAACAAGTTCCCAAGACCTGTGCCACCTTACCAAACATATAGGCTAAGTGGAAAATGAAGAGTCACCCTAGGACAGCTGTAAAACGCTATCCAACTCCTAGAGAGACCTCAGAACCGCAGCTCCCTGCTCCGACGAGTCGACAGCATGGAAGAATGGGCAACATCACGGAACCAGTAAGGTTAGGTGAAAGAAGGGGATGGTGCACAAGTGTAAAATCACCAGGCATGGCCGCCAGCCTGGGTAGAGCTAGCCTAAGTCAATGCTGATAAAAAGCACACAAATAACACCATATAAAAGGGGTTGGGATACCCATAATCATACCACACTGTAAAAGCATGATTTAAGGTATATTCCTACAATAAAATGACTTGAATGATTAAGCATTTCTGAGCGATTTGGAAACAATGCAACGGTGCCGACCACAGATAATAAAAGACATGCAATTCGAATGAAATACGGGGTGGAGACACGAAATTCTCTCACACACAAGAAAAAGGTACTCAACTTAGTCGATGAGGAAGAAGCTGAAGCATACATGATTGCTAAATCACTCAAAAAGCTAAGAAAACAGGCAGAAAAAAACTCCAAGCAACCATCAAAGAGGGTATCTGTAAAAAGGAATGGTTCAACAGGAAACATGTTAGTTGTAGCACATTGAGATTGGGAGTTGTAGCGGCTCTTTCGACCACGTTTCCCACCCTATCCCTTATCCTTCGAGACAAGGTTAACTTGTTATTAACACGTCCCTGATTTATACACGATGTCTCTCGAGATATCCGCTTCGGAGGTTAGAACTCCATGATACCTCTTATTATTATTATCATTATTATTACTAGCCAAGCTACAACCTTAGTTGGAAAAGCAAGATGCTATAAGCCCAAGGGTACCAACAAGGAAATATACCCCAGTAAGGAAAGGAAATAAGGAAATAAATAAACAATATGAGAAGTAATGAAAAATTAAAATAAAATATTTTAAAACATTAACAACATTAAAACAGATATTTGATATATAAACTGTTAAAGGACTTATGTAAGCCTGTTCAACATAAAAACATTTGCAAAAACAGCAGGAATAAAACTTCTAGAATACTGGGTAGAATTAAGCCTCATGATTGAGAACGCCTGACTATTAGAATTAACTGCAAACCTAGTATTACTAACAGGATGGAACTGTCCAGGAAGATCTGGATGCAAAGGATGGTCAGAATTATAAAAAATCTTATGCAACATGCATAATGAACTAATTGAACAACGGTGCCAGAGATTAATATCTAGATCAGGAATAAGAAATTTATTAAACCGTAAGTTCCTGTCCAACAAATTAAGATGAGAATCAGCAGCTGAAGACTAGACAGGAGAAAAATACTCGAAACAAGGCAGAATGAAAGAATTCCAACACTTTTTCAGAATCGATTGATCTCCAAAAATCTTGAAAGAATTTCTCAATATGCCAATTTTTTGTGCAATTGAAGAAGACACAGACCTAATGTGTTTCTCAAAAGTAAATTTGCTGTCAAGAATCACACCTAAAATTTTAAAATTCATACAAAGTTAAAGAAACATTCTCAATGCTGATATTCAGATGTTGAGGAGCCACGGTCTTTGACCTACTTACAATCTTACTTTGAGTTTTGTTAGGATTCAACTTCCTACTCCATAATTTGCACCATGCACTAATTTTAGCCAGATCTCTATTAAGGGATTCAGCAACTCCAGATCTACATTCAGGTGATGGAATTGATGCAAAGAGAGTAGCATCATCTGTATATGCAATAAGCTTGTTTTCTAGACCAAACCACATGTCATGTATATTGTATGAAAAGTAATGGGCTAAGAACACTACCCTGAGGAACACCAGATATCATATTCTTATACTCACTATGGTAGCCCTCAACAACAACTATTTGCGATCTATTACTTAAAATTCAATAATGATGCTAAGAAACAACCCACCCACTCCCAACTGTTTGATTTTGAAAACAAGGGCCTCATGATTGACACGGTCAAAGGCAGCACTAAAATCAAGGCCAATCATATGAACTTCCTGACCACAATCAATGGATTTCTGTACAGCATTGGAGATGGTAAGAAGGGTATCACATGCTCCAAGACTTTTACGAAAACCAAATTGCAAATTTAGGGGACAGATGATTACCTTCAGCAAACCTATTAAGGTAAAATTCACTGGTATATTACTCGCTAACCACATTGCATGAAATATCACAGGAGGTTGGGCTAAAGATAAATAGAAAAAAGACAGAGATGATGAGAACAGAATGTGGAATTGAAGATAAAATATCATTCGAAGGAGAAAGGATTAATGAGGTAGAATCATTTAAATATTTAGGAACTATGATCTTTAATACAGGGTCTTCAGAATTGGAGTTAAATGAAAGATTGAAACAAGCAAATCAGACAATGACTAGGTTAAATAAAATTTGGAAAATAAATCTGAAATTACACACAAAAATCAGGCTATATATCAGATTAGTGAGATCAGTGTTACTGTATGGACATGCGTCGTGGTATGACAAAGAAACAATATCCAACAGATTTTATAGATGGGAGAAAAAAGCCCTCAGAAGAATATTAGGAGTTAAATGGCAGGACAGGATTTGAAATGAAACTATAAGAGAGATTACTCGATTGCCATGTGGGGATGAAATCATGGTGAGGGGCAGATGGAGATGGTTTAGGCATGCTCTTTGCACTCCCCAAGAGAGATTAGTTCACCAGACTTTCAACTCTGCTCCTCAAGGCACTAGAAGAGTTGGAAGACCATGACCTACATAGCTGAGTACTATGAAGCGTGAAGTAGTAAATGACGAATGGAGAAGTATTGATTTAAAAGTTAAAGGTAGAGACGACTGGCGAAATCTAACTGAGGCCTTTTGCATCAATAGGCATGGGAGGAGATGGTGATGATGATATCACTCGCAGAAATATCCCAAGTAGGAAGCTATCATTGAGGAACTTCCATCAGGACGACAGAGCTCAAGCCCATTATATATATATATATATATATATATATATATATATATATATATATACACATATATATATATGTATATATATATATATATATATATATGTGTGTGTGTGAGTATATATATATATATATATATATATATATATATATATATATATATATATATACATATATATATATATATATATATATATATATATATACATATATAATGTGTGTATATATAAATATGCAAAATTTATCATATATATGTATATATATATATATATATATATATATATATATATATATATATATAAATATATATGTGTGTGTGTGTGTGTATATTCATATGTGTATGTAGCCTATATAGCAAGGTTGTTATCAATCTTTTAGTGCCTCTGGTGGCATGATTGATAGCAACCTTACTTTTCATAAGAAGAGGTTAGGATTTGATCCCAACATTAGGTAAAAAAAATAAGTACAGTATGTATAAATATGTAGGTACGTATTTGGAGTTCCAAAAACACTGGGAAGCAATAAAAATATTAACACCTTTTCAAGGAAAGTAATTGTTATTTTTCAAGGAGAAGAAAAAGTGCTTATAAAGATTTTAGATTGAGTACTGTACAGAAAAGCACTGGAAACAATCTCCAGTGAAAATTTTCCTTAATTCTTACTAAATTCCATTTGTTGCACTGTTAAAATTTTATGATATGAACGGAAAAATTAATTGAAGATATTCTGTCACTAAATGAATTTTTCTTCATTATTGTGGATTCCTGAAAAATCAATCTTCAATTATCTGAATATTCAGAGATATGTTCATAACGTCATATTCATATAGAAACTGAGTCTAGCAATTTCTTGGAATCAGGAATCCATTTACTTAGGATCACTTTCACTCTCCTTTTGTTTGTTATATAAAGACTCAAGTGTCTTGGGCACTCAAAAGACATTGAATGTGGGCTGTTTACAAGTTCAGCAATTCATATATAGAGAAGCAAATATTTGTAATTACTTGAATCATAGTATATATAACAGCTGTTAAATAAAT
This sequence comes from Palaemon carinicauda, assembly GCF_036898095.1. Taxonomy (NCBI): domain Eukaryota; kingdom Metazoa; phylum Arthropoda; class Malacostraca; order Decapoda; family Palaemonidae; genus Palaemon; species Palaemon carinicauda. The sequence goes on along the minus strand of NC_090739.1, from coordinate 37,360,566 downwards.
ATGTTAGCTTTGAAATAAACCATAGTAGCACTGCAGCCACTTTTAGAAATGAGTATCATCATTGATAATGGTGCTAGAATAATGTTCCATTAATTTACAACAAAATAGCCTTCTTGGTAGCTTAGTGTAGAGAGTGAGTCTGTGGTACTTTCGACAGAATAAGGATGCTGTGTTATTGTAGAGAGTTCTGTACTTTACTTCAAGAAAAAAGAAAAGATAATTTGAATGAAATATGTAGCCTACCATAGTATATTTATGAGATATATGTTTTTGAAGTTTTTTTTAATATGCAAGTCATCAGTGACTTTGTCAGAGAGATCTATACTAACTTAAATTGGGTTCAAAATAAACTTTATTGCATAATAAATGAAGTATGAAAAAGCCTTGCCTTGCAATTGAAATGTATTTGCGCATCTTATATCTCATATTTCCATTACATAAAAAATCTCAGGGGTTTTCAGTTGGCAATCTTGTGGAAAAAAAACAAGGAGGTAATTATATAGTATGAGAGTTTTATGTATATAATGATCACTCTTTAAAATGTACAAAAGGTTTTGGTTGGTACTGTCCCAACGTAGTATTAAGATTTTTTTTTTCACTAAATTTCCCCTCTATTACCATAATCCAAATAATTTTGCTACTCATAATTTTTCTCTAAATTGTCTGCTTAGTAGCTTCAAGTAATTTGGGGTTGCTATTCCTCTTGCTCTGAATAAATGATGATTAATAAATTTCTGTATATTATCATGTATATTTTCATGGAGAGTACAAATGCAATTACAGAACATTATGGCAGATGTTACACTGAATATGTAACAGAAAAATATTGTATCTTCCTAAGAAACAGTACTCTTTATGTTGAATATCAATAAAGTACTTTATTTTCTATTCTTGTATTCACTTATCAAGAAAGAAATCCTTTTTATACTGAATGTGCATTCATGACAATAACTAAAGATTAAGAACTATTTTTTATATGTCTTTATTAATTCATACTTCGGGAACAGGATTTGAATTTTTTCAAGCAAATACTTTGAAAGGCTTATAACTCATCGTTTACTGTTTGTCGTTTTGGAGGAAGTTTACATTTTTATTAAAGATAAGTGAAAAACTTGATAGGAGATTAACTGAAGTTATTCTATCCTTATTCAGTAATTTTTGTAAGATAATAGTTGATAGAATAGCAAAATACAATTCAAGATGGATTGAAACCAACTAAAACTGGTTAGAAAGTGAATTAAATAGGAGGGTGGACGTCCCTGCCAATCTGGCTTTTATCCTTACCCGGGCTATTCCTTATTGCGCAGGTTAGTGTACAAATAAGGAGACTCTAACATCTCACTAAACCTACAAAGCAAGGTCTAAGAGAGTGACGAGATGGGAAGGCTTTGAGCTACGGCCAAGCGCTGGCAAGTTGAGTGATGGATTAGCGATTCCCGAGGCGGTGATAATCTACGCGACACGTGTGATTGCTGCGGTGAATACTGTCGATTGGCCGATCACTGAGAAGCAGGCGATTTCTGAGGTGGTGGGTGAGCAGGGCATTCTCGAGTTTTTGGCGATTCTCACGTAGCAGGCGCTTGACGAGAAGCCAAACGCTTAGGAGATTCCCGCGTTACTGAACCCATAGGCAGTACATGAGTTGTCAATCATTGAAGAGCAGTCAGTTGTCCACGATGGCCATGCGATTCACGACCTGATGGAAGCGTCAGTGATTCACGCTCTGCCGGTCGATGGTGAGACTGTTGAGCAGGTGAGCATCGAATGAAAGCCTGGTGCGAAGGAGAACGTTGAAACGAGATTGGAGACAGAGGCGATGGTCGGTAACCAGAGGAGTCAGGCTGGACAGCTTCATTCGAAGAAGACGACGACTCAGGAGGCGAAGAGGTGAAGAGACGTCTCTTGGCCGAGGGAGCAGGAACACCCTGAAGGCGAAGCGGAGGACGGACACAGCAAGGTCTTCTGTAGCCAACACGACGATGTACGAGCGTGGGATCAGCAAGGAAGGAGCGCATACCTTGGCAGAAAGAGATGGAGAAAAAGACACAGTCATAGAAGCAGCTGGCAGGGCAGCAGACAAACTCTCTGAAACAACACGTCGACAACTGACAAGGAGTCGACGTTTGACGCTGATGCAAGTTGAAGATCCGCACCCCAGTATAAGAACCGCAACCTGATTCCTTGGAAAGAGCACTGGGCAAACCCAATGATGGCCACATCTGTAACAAGAGAGAAAGAGACACTACCTCGCTCGGGGGGAAAGCTAGGGCAACACCACTTAGGGAGGCAGCACCGTCTCTCGAGGACCGAGGTTGGCCAGGAGTTAAATGGCCCACGTTACTACTCGTTGGCTCCTGGAGGAAGCCGTCTGAGGAAGGTTGGGAGACGGAGGAAGAAGACTCGGGTTTTTTCTGCTTCGAAGTAGCCTTCAAAGGAGATGAATCTCGCTTAGTCTTCTTCTTTTGTCTACGCCCATACCTTTCCCACTGGAATCCAGACCACTCCCGACACTCATTACATTTATTGTCTACGTCACAGCGTTGTCCTCTGCAGATGGCGCAAAGGCTGTGGGGATCCGTCTCCACAGCATAATTAACTTCCCACAGGTGTGGCCCTCTGATCCAGTACAAGTCTGCATGGCCGTGGAAAAAACACAGCACATACACTCACACACACTAAAAAGAAAAAGCAAAAAAAAGCTAAACGCAGTCCAACATGGAGAGGAGGAAGAGCGGTAACAACTGTTCTCCATCCGAGCTAAAAGTTAAGTGAGGCTCAGTGATAGGTGTGTGAGCGAGGGGTGTACCTAGCTAACACCGCCCCAACCCCCGCTAACTAGCGGATGGGTAGTTAACCCTCGCTAAATTCTATTGGCTTGTCCTTTCAGCTTCGCCGAAATTAATACCCCTATAAACAGCGTTGGTTTGTATTCCAGTTACGGAACAAAGGTAACTTAGAATTGTACCTAGGACACTTTGAGCTTTGAAGGATAACACAATGAGCTTCTAAAAAATTGTTAACTACACTAGGTGCACTGCAATACTCACCAAGCAACTTGGCTATAGCATCCATATAGGCCATAATGGCATTCATTGCACTTTGTTACATTTGCACAACCAACACAGAACTACATAAGAACTTAGGAGTCCTCCTATGAAAACAGGTATGTCACAGAACTGCGTACATGACACTCAATTATACAAACATGCCTAAATATGGTAAACTTCATCATATGGTAGGAGAATGGAGGAGGAGCTATGTACAAACAAACGAACAGGAGCAACTCCATGGGTAAAAAGAAAGTGGGAAGTGGGCTAACGCACAAGAAGTATAAAGCTGTTACAGTATTGGGCAACAAGGTATGTGCAAATGTACGAACAGAAGTAGATATATGTGGTTTAGTAAAATGTAAACCAAAGAGTGAAATAAATATTTCAGAGGAATAGGATGCTAATATTTTGTGTAATTTTTCGTACATTTACTATGCATCCCAGAGTATAATGTATAGAGAAGAAAAGGTTAGTTTTACCATTATTGGTTCCCCAGTAATTTTTCCCCACCCCAAAAGCCCCGGTTCCCACTGAGTAGCCCACATTACCATAGGACATATTAGGGTGTATCTTATTAGCTATTTATTTGCGACGGAAATAAAGGTCATTATTGTACATAACGGGAGGTTTTCTATATAAAACCACATTCCTTTATTAGTAAAACTTTTTCCATGTTTTTTATAGGTGACAATGTCACTGAGGTTGCCAAAAATGACATTGGAGAAGAATCAGTCTTCCTCCTCTTTAATGATAACGTCCCCTAACGGAAGGCCATGATCTACACTAGGTGCAAGGGGATAATTGTGATCAATTATTTCTTTAATTGTAGAGTTAGTGGATCTATCACCAGTTTAATCCTAAACTGATGCAGTGTCCAAAATGGACTCACATTCCTGCTTTGTTTCATTATTAATAAGCAAATATCAACAATTCAAACTTAAAAGTATAAGAAAAAGATTAAACAGCATTGGATGTGATGCAACAGTATGACTGTACTCGTTGTGACCGGAATCAAAAAGTGAAAAGTCTTTGACAGGTGGGTGGCTAAGGCTACTCACCCTCGCTCACCGCGATTATTAACTACCATGTTAATGATTTCAAAAGCTGTCCCAGACCTGCTTAGCATATGCCCCTATTTTAAAGGACGAAAGGTTTGTATAAGCCTAGGAACCAAGGGACTGAAGATATGCCAGCACAACAAACTAACACTAACCTCTGTCACACACATCTATGATGAGTGTTCTACCTCTCAATTAGGCACCAAAAGAGAATAGCCCTCACCCATAGAAATATGTGCACATAGATTTCTTAGTGATGCATAGTAGCTCTATCAAATCATTTGCTGCCATGAGATCATAGTATCTGGGTAAAGTGAGGCAAAAAAGCTAACTATAGTCTACTTTTTATAGCGGTGCATATTTGTACCGACTCACAGCGGGTGCCCTTTTAGTTCGGAAAGGTTCCTGATACCTGATTGGTCGGAAGTATTTTTGTCCGAACACCTTCATTGTTCTCAAATAATTACCAAGTAATGTGAATCAAAACTCATTTACTAACCTATATTTCTCCATCACATATATGTTTTGTCAATAAACAATGTGTAAGAATAAATACATTATAAAGTATCGTCATGGTAAGTCTACATTTAATAACCCAATACGCCGAAGTCAACGACAACAGCTTATGTTCGGATGCACGCTTTGTAATTTTTCACATATTTTAACACAAATTGGGATAAATTACACTCAGCATAAGTTAAACATGTTATTATAAACTTTTTTAATACCAGAATTTACCAAAAACATGGGAATTAATAAAACCCTATATTTGTGAAAACTTATGGGGAGGTAAAAGAACAACCTGCAGCAGCCTGGCGGGAAAACAGTCCCTTCTGACTGTCATAGACGCAGTTTTTTTTTTCCGTAATATAGTTCGTCCTATTCCTTTTAGTTTAAATAGTCTTGCATTGTCTCCCTTCGTAATATTTTACTTAGTGTTTTCCCACATTCCTGTTTCTCAACTAATATCTATCTATTTTCCCGGATATCCCTTCTTTCATATAGTCCTATGTGATATCCGCACTACGATTCCTTATTTCTTAGCCTCTGTGGAGAGTGTTGGCCTGAAGAGAAGCGCGTGCTAGTCTCATTAAAATAGTGTAGAGGCGGGAATAAAAAAAAAAAATACTATGCTTAATTTCATTTGATATAATGTGAGCTACTGAACAGGTTTACAAAATAGGCTATACTTGCTACACAGCATAAAATTTATGCTGTTATTATTATTTACATACTTACTGACGTAAGGTACAAAACGTAAGGAATCGTAATGCGGATATCACATAGGCCTATATGAAAGAAGGGATATCCGGGAAAATAGATAGATATTAGGTGAGAAACAGGAATGTGGGAAAATACTAAGCAAAATATTAAGAAGAAAGACAATGCAAGACTATTTTAACTGAAAGGAATAGGTCGAACTATATTACAGAAAAAAAAAACTGCGTCTATGACAATCAGAAGGGATTGTTTTCCCACCAGGCTGTTCTTTTACCTCCTCATAAGTTTTCACAAATATAGGGTTTTATTAATTCCATGTTTTTGGTAAATTCTGGTATTCAAAGAAAGTTTATAATAACATGTTTACCTTATGCTGAGTGTAATTTATCCCAATTTGTGTTAAAATATGTGAAAAATTACAAAATTACAAAGCGTGCATCCGAAAACAAGCTGCTGTCGTTGACTTCAGCGGATTGGGTTATTAAATTTAGACTTACCATGACGATACTTTATAATATATTTATTCTTTCATATTGTTTATTGACAAAACATATGTGATGAAGAAATATAGGTTAGTAAATAAGTTTTGATTCACATTACTTGGTAATTATTTGAGAACAATGAAGGTGTTCGGACAAAAATACTTCCGACCAATCAGGTATCAGGAACCTTTCCGAACTAAAAGGGCACCCCATGTGAGTCAGTGCAAATATGCACCGCTATACAAAATAGACTATAGTTAATTACAAGGATCATATGGAATTCAGTTACAGTACTTTCATGAGACATACATGGACAGTGAAGTACTGTATAAACTAAATTGTCTGAAAATTATCCTCCAAGAACTAAGGCAACTAAGTAAAACAGATAAAACTTAGATGTGTATGTAGTTATTTGGGACATGCATTAACTTTCTTATTACTTGTCAAATTGATTTTCATTATGGGGAAAATGTAGTTTATCTTGGTTTGAAATACAGTATATTATGTTACTAGTTTAACGATTTACGAAATATTATGAATCCTGAGACTCAGTCTTAGGGTAATTTACCGTTAAGGATACAGCAGTCTAAGGAGGGAATCACTGGGGGTAGAAAACCCCATAGGTATAGGCTAGATAAGGCTCCTAGGTTAGGTTAGGTAGGAAACCTTTAGTTGAGTAACGTTCTTAAGTTTGTATACGCTTTGAAATGTGCTTTTTAGTCATAACTTTTGGAATTTTAAAACGTCTAAAATTTGAAAAAATTGGGTTTTCCATAATCATCTGCATCAGGACAGTTCAAAGTACAAGCCTTTGTATACCAGCTGAAAGGTCAACACTAGCTCTGTCCTTACCTACTTACCTAACGGGGGCTAACCTGCGAACCACCATAGAATGCCATATTTTTAGTGATACTGTTGAAAATGAGGCAATATTACGGTAAAGTTCAACCCAGCGCCACTACTGCCTGCCGGTACATAGGTGCTTAATGTTTTTCTTTTTTCCCAAGCAAAGCGAATGCATGGCAGAGCAATAATCATTAGATTTCGGTAATATTTCGATAGAGTCTAAAGTTTTACTCGGCCGTGGGCTAGTTTTGCTTGCGAAAAATATAAACATCAAGCTTTTCATTAGGAGTATTGTACAATTGCAAATATTGGTAATTCTATACAATAGCTCCACCAGCAAGTTATCAAATTTAAGTACTTTCACTAAAAAGAGGGAAGTCATGGTTTTATTAAATATATAAATCTTAGCAGAGCTAGGTCTAGATGTGGTTTAAAAATCAAAATTAAATTTGACACACCTGAAAAAAAACTAAGTCACTCGACTTCATAACTCTCTTAAATTCCTCTTCAGACTGAGCTCTCGTTTGTTTGTTTGTATGTTAAAAACATAGCTTATGACATTATTACATCATCGACTGTATTTTAAGTAGCAAGACGTCACCCAAACGTCATATCTTTTAACCAATGATGATTATCCACATTTTACTTGGGACTAGCATTCTAACAAAACTAAAATCACTTGACTTGAATACCCAATCAGATGAAAGTTTTACTAGAAAACTGAACACTTTTCAACCCTTTTCACACAATTTCCACTGGTTATTTTTCAGTCTTTTGACAGCCATGGAGGAGTGCGAACCTTCAACTTCTGGTGGGGTTTCTCATTATCCATCTACTTTGACATCAATTTCTGTGGATTTTCTCCCAAGTTCTTGTCTCAACTGTTATCTTAATTAGAAAGATTTTGTTTTGCATTAGTGTGGTAACATCGAAAGAATAATAAAGTACTGCCAAGATTAAGGTGTTATTAAAAGTGAGTGACACTATTTGCCCCAACTGTGGTTTTAAGTGCCGACTTGATATTAACAAAACAGCATTTTTGGGCTCAAGCCATGTCGTCCTGATGGAAGGTTCCTTCAGTAGCTTCCTAGGGTATATTTAACTACAGTGGATATTCCCAGAGAATTAAACTAAAGGTTATCACAGAATTCTAACTTCTGGTGCGAGTACCCTAAAGGTTTCCCTCTAGGATATCGTATATCAACAGGGGACGCAAGTTTAACACGCCACATAGCTACCTGCACCACATATAGAGTTAACACTTCGATATGGGAATGTGCTGAGTAACTGAGGAGCCGTTCCAAAGTTGCTCTCATCCGTGGCTACTTTTGGTACTCGAGACGTAAACAAACGGGCGCCATTGCTAAATGACGTCACGTCCGTCCTCATCCTTTCGTCTGTAGCTCCTACGCTAAGTCGGATTTTTCCCAAGTGCTTCTTTATCTGCTTACATCGCCGTAATGTCGCAGCCTTCAGCCTCGCCTTCTTCTGGAAAGTTGAGTACTAGGTCCTAGTATTGTTTAAATAAGCTCTGGCCGTAAAGTAACTTCTACTTTTCGTAAAATATTGTGTTTTGTGGCGGAGTTGTGCCGATACCGGACGCGCCATGACGGCGTCGCTGTTCATGTTGCATGCTTTATTTAGTTAGCCAGAACAGCATTCTCCGGTCCTCTAACTAATTAATTTTATTAGTTATTTAGTCTTCATAGCTAGGAAGTTATTATATCGTGTTTTAGCGCTCGTTAGACAACGGTCGTTGACCGACCCCATACTAGATCGCTAGCCTAGCCCCTAGGCTTGTCAGCCTAGTGCTCATATTACTGCATGATATATATAAGTGTTCCTAAGTTAAGTTATGAAGATTTAGGCATTGTTAAACATACTAGTTACTGTGATGTAAGTGTTTTCGCCTTCGGGGACCATACAAGGGACTGTGTTGGTTCGTGTACCAACCCCCTCCTAACCTAATGTAGGAACCCTTGTATGCTTCCTATTCCCCTTACCTACGGGTAATTCCCTCTGGGTAACCTTGCTTCTCCCTTATTCTATAATAGGGAGAATCTTGACTGCACCCAGAGTATTTATCGCTTCTCAGCCTACCCTAAGGGAATGACCCCCCCTTAAGGTCGTGCTTGAGACCTTAGGAAGGGCTCTGCCCCTCCTCAGTTGCACTTGGTTGGGTTACTCCTTCCTCCCTGTAACTAGCGATGTGTCTTTCCAGGCCTTTCTAGCCTAGGAGTTGGTCCTCCTAATCTAGGTTAGGCTCTGGGGGTAGATTCTGCCTTGTTATAGTTTAGGACAGTACATCAGTACTGTACCTGATCTGTGCTACCTATCCTAGGTTAGGGAGTGTTCTCCCTTGCCTTGGTGGCCTCTCTCATACAGTGTCCACCCACTTTAAGAAAGACCGCTACTCCCCCCCTTCTATCCCTTTGGTGTAGGCCTGCCTACACACCCCTGTCCTCGGTCCTACAACTCCTCCCTTGGGTGGAGTGGTAGGGCTAGCCTTGTTCTTCCGCTGAGCTGGCCGCTCTGGTAAACATACCCTTCATAGCGTTCTATAAGGGTGGTTGCCGGCGGAGGTCCTGCCGGCGGAGGATGCCCCCTCTTTGAGTGCTCTCTATCCCTCCCTTGGGTTACCTCAGGCTCCCGGCCGTCTGCCAGCCCACTGCCACCGGATGTTAGGAGTACCTACTCCTATCATGAGTGCACTCTCTCCGGAGGGATGCCGGCGGGGTATAGGATATTACCCCTCCCTTCCCTCCTTACCTTTCTCTCTCTCTATCATGGTGCCGGTCCCTTGCCGCCTCTACTGCCGGCGACAGCCGCCACTACCTCAGGTGACCTCTATTCATAAGATACCTCCCCTCTAGGACGTCAGCCTACCGCCTGCCGGAGGCTGCCGCCTTCCGTCGACATACCGCCGACGTCCCACCCCTTATATTTACCCTGGTTTACCTAGCGACAGCCGGCCGACTGCCGGAGACTGCCGCCCACCTGCCGGCATTCTAGGTATCCGCCCTTTATATACAGTATATATATATCTTATGAGTTGAACTAAGGTTCACCATTCCGTCAGCCGCCGGCTTCCGGAGCCCGCTGCCCCTGCCGGCGATCCGCCGCTGTGTCGGCGGTCGCCACTGTGGTGTTGTCCATCTCGGTTGCTCAGTGTGTCCTCCTTGATGTTTACCACCCTGCAGAACCGGTCTCCGGCATGCCGTCGGTCTGCCGGCGCCCCCTAATGAGGCGCTAAGGGACATGTACCCCTTTCTCGGCTTCCGGCACCATGCCGGCAGTCAATCTGATGCAGCCAGATAGCCTGGCCACCTCCATATAGGTATTGTTATACCAGCTAATATAGTGGCTATGCTGTTTGGTTGCACATTACAACATTTCCAGCATACTCTGTGCATCTCAGTGCAGTTGCTTGCCGGAACCTACATATTACTAAGGGGTTTATCCTATTTTCCCCTCTCCCTCAAGGCTCTGAGCAGTCTCAGATCCTTTTACACTCTGCGGACAATTCCTCTATTAAGGAAGCCTAGCTTGGCTCATCCATACGGATTTTCCCTCATTTGGGACCCTCGGGTCCTAAGGAACTGTCTACGGATAAGGTTACGGTAACCGACTGGGCGGGATTCACAAGTATGTGTCTATCTACTTCCCTTCCCGCTCATCTATCTTGAACATATAATTAATATGCTATTATAGATTAAGTTATTCTTAAGTCTAGAGTAATGTAAGTCATTCTTATGCCTTCCATGTACTCTTGATCTCTTTCTTTTACAGGAGGAGTATGTGAAGTGTGAGAGTAACTTCTGTGGAGTTAAACGCCCGGACTTCTACGGGCACAAGGCGCCAAGAGAGGCGACCTTAAATTTTGGGATCCGCAGAACTGTTCAGTCTGCAAGAGTCTCCTTAGCGAAGCGTTCAACAATCCTCCTACCACGGAGGTAAGGGACACTGCTAGAGAGAAGCTGCGCAAATGGGTGCGAGGCTTCCTAAAGAACGCCTCTGGGCCTTATCTTCCAAATGAAGATATGAGGGCCTTGCTTTTTCCGAAAGCATCTAAGGACTCGGTGATCCCTCAAGAACAAATTCCCACCGTCCAACTGGTGGTCGAACCCGACATTGTCATGGCACAGTCTATGCGTACGTGCCATATCGATTCCGACGACGTGGAACGTATGTCGGAGGTGTCAGAAGGTACGGAGAAGACCCTCATGGGCGAAGAGTTCGACTATGAGGAAGATCCAGTGGAATATCCTGATTCGGAGAACCAGGTCGCTCCAGCTCCCCCGGTAACCCCAGTGACATCCGAGGAACCTGTTCCTTCGACTTCCGCCACCCCGGATCCTCTTCCATCGGCCACTCAAGAGGTCTTCAGGATGCTAGAAGCCCTCATGGACAAGAAGCTGAGAGAGACTCAGGAACAATTCCGGACGACTCTCGTCGGCTTCAAACAACCGAAAAAGATTTCGGTTAAGGACCTCCCCACCTGCTCGGAAGCTAACCCTTGGAGATACGCCGAGCACATCCCAATCACTACTGGCAAAATCTTTATTAGTGAAAGGGTTGGCTCTATTCTTCTGGAAGAAGTGGAGTTCTTCCCAAACTTCGAGGCTTATCCGGACTGTTACGTCCGACGCAGGTCCGAACCAGCCTCAAAAGAAGAGACCGAACCAGCCTCAAAAGAAGAGACTGAACCAGCCTCAAAAGAAGAGACGGAACCTAAGGAAGTGATAGTGTTCGATCTCGCAAAGGCCCAAGCTATGCTGGCTCAAGCAGTGAAGAGTCGGGGTTTCACAAACTCCAAGATGCCAGCACTGAGCAAAAAGCATCCAACCTTTGTTGCTCCAGCTACTGCGTCCTTCCCCTTCGTTGAAAAGGCCTTCCAAGCGGTCATGAAGGCTGTGGAGGAAGGGAAACCTTGCCCTGCATTGGAGGAGTGCAGACCCTTCTCCCTCACTCTTCCCCCCCGATGACAGGTACTGGAAAGACATCCAGCTTACTTTCACGGTAGGGAAACTAGAACCTGATGTGGCCGGTCGTCAGTTCAACGAGGACCTCCCACGACTGAACGATCATCTCCTTCGTAGGGAAGAGGATACCAAGGAGAGACTCGCCGCTTCGCTGTCACATCAGGTACAGCTAGAACTCATGGCCGGGGACACCAGAGTCCCGGACTTTTACACGGTCCTTGCAAAGTCACATCTGGCGACTGTGACCAAGGATTTGTACAGCTTCGCTAGGGCTCGCAGAGCCTGTAGCGAATTCGTATTCGCCAGTGCAACGGTGAAACACGAACCCTGGAAACTGATTTCCTCCAACATCTGGGGCAAACATCTCCTCCCATCCGCCTTGGTGAAAGAGATAGTGGACAAAGCTGCCACGGAGAACCGGAACCTTCTCCACAAGTGGGGCATGTCCCGAAAGAGGAAGTCCTCTCAGGACGATGGCCCTCAGCCTAAGAGGAAATCCTCAAAACCTAGGCTCCAGCAACGTCAACCAAGACGTCAGTTTCCGGGTCCCGCTACTCCCCAAGTGGCTGCACAGCCACAGCAGACCTTTCAACTGGTCCCCCAACCGGTGGTGTCGCAGTCACCAGTCTTCACCCCTGCCTATGAGCAACATCTCCTTCGTAGGGAACAGGATACCAAGGAGAGACTCGACGCTTCGCTGTCACATCAGGTACAGCTAGAACTCATGGCCGGGGACACCAGAGTCCCGGACTTTTACATGGTCCTTGCAGTCACATCTGGCGACTGTGACCAAGGATTTGTACAGCTTCGCTAGGGCTCGCAGAGCCTGTAGAGAATTCGTGTTAGCCAGTGCAACAGTGAAACACGAACCCCGGAAACTGATTTCCTCCAACATCTCGGGCAAACATCTCCTCCCATCCGCCTTGGTGAAAGAGATAGTGGACAAAGCTGCCACGGAGAACCGGAACCTTCTCCACAAGTGGGGCATGTCCCGAAAGAGGAAGTCCTCTCAGGACGAAGGCCCTCAGCCTAAGAGGAAATCCTCAAAACCTAGGACCAGCAACGTCAACCAAGACGTCAGTTTCCGGGTCCCGCTACTCCCCAAGTGGCTGCACAGCCACAACAGACCTTTCAACTGGTCCCCCAACCGGTGGTGTCGCAGTCACCGGTCTTCACCCCTGCCTATGAGCAACATTCCACTACCTTTCGTCCCAGAGGTAGAGGCTCAGGCAGAGGCTCCGGCAGAGATTCTTCTCGCCGTCCCTCCAGAGACAGAGGAGGAAGGGGAGCTAGCGGCCGAGGTGGCAAACCCTCGGGACACCAGAAGCAATGAAGTGCTTTCGGTGGGAGGAACACTCCGCCAATTCCAGGATCGTTGGACCTTCGATCCTTGGACACAGCATCGTCAAGAAAGGACTGGGCTGGAGCTGGACTCAACCACCCCCATCTTTCCAGCAATTCTTACAACAGTTAACCCCCTTCCTGGAAGAATATGTCCTGGAACTCTTGAACAAGAAGGTGATCAAGAGGGTAAAGTCAACCCGGTTCGAAGGGAGACTCTTTTGTGTTCCCAAGAAAGACTCAGACAAACTCAGAGTCATTCTAGACTTGTCCTCTCTCAACAAGTTCATTGCGAACAACAAATTCAAGATGCTGACTCTACAAAAAAAAAGGACCCTTCTGCCTCACAGGGCCTACACGGTGTCCATAGACCTGGCGGATGCCTACTGGCACATTCCAATGAATCACTACGCTTCCTCCTACCTAGGATTTCAACATCAAAGGAAAAGTTACGCCTTCAGGGCCATGCCCTTCGGGCTCAACGTGGCTTCAAGAATCTTCACCAAGCTGGCAGATGCGATCGTCCAACAACTACGTCTGCAGGGCGTCCAAGTGATGGCCTACCTAGCTAGTCTGGTCGACATCGCCCGAAGATTGTCTGAGAGCCTGCAACAAAGTCACCCAATTCCTAGAGCCTCTGGGTTTCAAGATAAACGCCGAGAAATCTCGCCTCTCTCCAGCTCAGAAGTTTCAATGGTTGGGAATCCATTGGGACCTTCAGTCACACCGCCTTTCCATTCCACCGAAGAAAAGGAAGGAAATAGCAGGGTCTGTCAGAAGGCTTCTAAAATCCAAACGGATCTCAAGACGCCAACAGGAACAAGTTCTCGGCTCTCTACAGTTCGCCTCAGTGACAAACCCAGTGCTTCACGCACAGCTAAAGGATGCCGCAGGAGTCAGGAGACGATTCGCAGCCATCGCTCGAAGAGACCTCAAGAGATGGCTTCCGAACAGACTTCGCTTACTTTTAAAGCCGTGGTCAGAAGCAAAGGCCCTGAAAAGGTCCATCCCTCTTCAACACCAGCCTCCATCGATCAACATCCACACGGACGCTTCACTGGAGGGTTGGGGAGGTCACTCCCACCAAAAGCAGGTTCAAGGAACATGGTCTCCCCTCTTCAAGACGTTTCACATCAACATCTTGGAGGCCATGGCGGTTCTTCTCACCCTGAAGAAACTCTCCCCGCCTCCCTCGATCCACATCCGTCTGACTCTGGACAACTCGGTGGTAGTCAGATGTCTCAATCGTCAGGGCTCGAGATCACCCTAGATAAATCAGGTGCTTCTCCCTATCTTTCGTTTGGCAGAAAGGAAGAAATGGCACCTGTCTGCAGTTCACCTACAAGGATTCCGCAACGTGACAGCGGACGCTCTATCAAGGACAAGCCCAATAGAGTTGGAATGGTCTCTAGACGCAAGATCATTCTTCTTCATCTCTCACCAAGTCCCGGAACTTCAGATTGATCTCTTCGCGACGAGCGACAACAATCAACTTCCTCGATATGTGGCCCCGTACGAGGACCCCAAGGCAGAAGCGGTGGACGCCATGTCCCTGGATTGGAACAGATGGTCCAAGATCTACCTGTTCCCTCCACCCAACCTTCTGCTGAAAGTCCTCTCCAAACTGAGAACCTTCAAAGGGACAGTGGCCCTAGTGGCTCCCAAGTGGCCCCGGAGTAATTGGTATCCCCTGGTCCTGGAGCTGCGGCCCACCCTGATTCCCCTACCGGGCCCAGTCCTCTCTCAACAAGTACAGAAGTCGACTGTCTTCGCTTCATCACTGAAAGTCAGGGACCTTCATCTCATGATTTTCTCTCCTTAGCCGTAAAGAAAAGGTTTGGGATCTCGAAGAAAAGCTTAGACTTCCTCGAGGAGTACAAGACAGAGTCTACCAGAAGGCAGTACGAATCTTCCTGGAAAAAGTGGATTTCCTTCGTCAAGGCAAAAAATCCTACGGAAATCACCATTGATTTTTGCATGTCCTTCTTCATTCACCTTCATGGACAAGGCTTAGCGGCCAACACGATTTCCACCTGTAAATCGGCCGTGACTAGACCACTCCTATACGCCTTCCAGATTGATCTGTCCAGTGACATCCTCAATAAACTGCCAAAGGCATGCGCTAGACTACGCCCAGCACCTCCACCAAAAGCTATCCCCAGGTCCCTGGACAAGGTGCTCCATTTTGCTTCTAGCCTGGACAACGATTCGTGCCCGCTGAAAGACCTGACTCAAAAAGTTATCTTCCTTTTTGCTCTCGCCTCGGGAGCCCGAGTCAGTGAAATAGTGGCATTATCAAGAGAAGAGGGTCATATCCTATTCACCGATACAGGAGATCTTACCCTCTTCCCGATCCGACGTTTCTCGCCAAGAATGAACTACCCACCAAGAGATGGGGCCCTTGGAGAATCTGCCCCCTGAAGGAAGATGTCTCTCTATGCCCAGTGGAGAGTCTTAAGGTCTATCTTCGAAGAACTTCAGACTTCGGTGGAGGACAACTCTTCAAAGGAGAAACATCGGGTAGCGACCTGTCACTGAAACAACTAAGAGCGAAAATCACCTACATCATTTGCAGAGCGGATCCTGACAGTACACCCGCAGGTTACGATCCTAGGAAAGTCGCTTCTTCTCTGAATTTCTTCCAGAGTATGGATTTCGAAAGCCTCAATAGCTTTACAGGCTGGAAATCATCGCGCGTGTTCTTCAAGCACTACGCAAAACAGGTACACGAAGTGAAGCATTTCGTGGTAGCTGCAGGTAGTGTAATGAAACCTGCTGCTTAAATCTGCATAGAACAGTGAGTTACTTGGGACTCTAACTCTACGGGTGCCTGTGTTGACCCTATCGTGATACATAGTGATTTAATGGACACTTAGTGTTTCTAATAGACTGTTCTTTATCAAGGTGAAATGTCATAGAAATTTTACATACGTGCCACATGCTCTAGAGCATGGAGTGTTTTTGAACTTTAAAAAGACTGGCGTTCCCCTGGGTACTTGTGTTTCTAAAAAGCAAACTTTTCTTTTCAGACTCAAGATCACCGTCTTTCATTTTCTATGTACATTATTCATTATTACTGTAAATAAATTCTATAATCATTATTGTAATTATCTCTATAATGACCTGCAATCTTGAAAATAAAATGTCTATTTTATTACCATGTGCGTCTCCTTTCGCTCCTATTCCTTATTAAGAAATATACGATTGTTATAGTTTCATTTACCTCTTTACTGTCTGATCTAAAGAATAATATAAGTATTTATGTTATATACTCACTTATGCCTTGATAATATTCCTACTCAAATATTAACCTTTGTTCTGTCTCCGAGACCAGCATGATCTCTCCACCAGGTGAGTAGTTCTTCAATGATCACTTCGAGATATTCCTATTGTCCACCAGGACTTCCTTGCCAGGGGGGCAGGAAGCCAGTTCATCATAGAACCTCTGGTAAGGACATTTACTAAAATATTGCTCGAAGCCCTTGGCACTTGGATTAAAGGGGAAAAAATCCACAATACATTAATTCTCTGGTACACTTCCATCAGGACGACATGGCTTGAGCCCAAAAAACGGATTTTGAACGAAGCGAAAAATCTATTTTTGGGTGAGATAGCCATGTCGTCCTGATGGACCCTCCCGTCTATTCTAGTTCAGCCTTTCAGGCCCCTCCCTGACCTACTGTATCGCGGAGATTGGTAGGAGCTGAGCTCAGGATGAGGACGGACGTGACGTCATTTAGCAATGGCGCCCGTTTGTTTACGTCTCGAGTACCAAAAGTAGCCACGGATGAGAGTAACTTTGGAACGGCTCCTCAGTTACTCAGCACATTCCCATATCGAAGTGTTAACTCTATATGGGGTGCAGATAGCTATGTGGTGTGTTAATACATGCGTCCCCTGTTGATATACGATATCCTAGAGGGAAACATTTAGGGTACTCGCACCAGAAGTTAGAATTCTGTGATAACCTTTAGTTTAATTCTCTGGGAATATCCACTGTAGTTGAATATACCATCAGGACGACATGGCTATCTCACCCAAAAATAGATTTTTCGCTTCGCTCAAAATCCGTTTTTGGTGTGACAGAAGGCATGTTGTATTGAAAAACAAGAATTGAAAAGAGGTGTAGTTTTATGTATCCATTTTTGGACTCGGGCCATGTCGTCCTGATGGAAGGTTCCTTTAGGTAGCCTTCTAAGGATTATTTGCTAGAGTGATACTCCCAGAGAATTAAACCGAAGGTCTCCAGGATTCTAACTCCTGGCGCGAGTATCCAATAAAAGATATCGCATAATATCAGGGGACGTATTCTAAATACGACACATGGCAATCTTCACCCCGAATAGATTTAACTCTTTGATGTAAGGGGGAAGAGTGGCAAAAGAAGGGGGTGCCGTTCTAGGTACACAGTGGACCTCCTTCCCTACAACTACCACGACGCCATTCCTTTTCTTGTAGCTCTCTAAGCGTGTTGTGCTCCCCGTTAACAGTTTTTGGAATATTCGTCATGCAATTTCCAGCATCTTTATCTTCTGGAAAGTTGAGTATTAATTCTTTCCTGTGTATAAATTTAGTCTCCCTTTTCACAGGTAATTTTCAATAATCTAAGTGTGTTTGGGTGAGCGTTGCCGAGACCGGAGGCAGCCATTTTACGACTGCAGTCGCCCGTTACTATTGCATTTTATTTAGTCAGTAGGGCGACATTTCCTGGTATTAAGCTATAATGTTAGCTAGTTAGGAAAATTATACAAGTGGTGATTTTGCATACATGAATATTATTCCTCTTCCTTTACTTATCGTATGCGGTGGGAACCCCGGTGGTACCAACTACCTTGGACGGGGCTCCTACCAGAGCTAGGCTACTCTCGCTCATATATACGTTAGTAAAGTAATTACCCATGTTTAGCCTCACCCTATCGTTCCTTCTCGATTCGTATGAGAATTTACATTATCTAAAAGTTCCTTCTCGTTTCGAATGAGAATTTACATTATCTAGAATCTATACATAAGTTATGATATTCATTCTCTCAGAGAGAAGAGGCTAAACCCTTCCTCCCTCCCTGAGTGTCGCTGCCACTATAGGCAGCAACCACTGTCTCTCTTCATCGCCGTCGAGTAGAACAAAGTTCTTGCTGCCTCCGGCTTTGATTTAGATAGTGACTAACTCAGGGTGCCCTTGTCTTGCCGCCGGTGATGTCGTCAGCACAGGAAGCCATGCTTCATCCGTTCATTGTTAGCCACCTCTCACATCAATGAACTATAAGACTCTTTACCCTTCCCCTTCTGTCCTTTAGTGACGTCATAGCCGTCACAAGATTCTTTTACCGGTATTCTGACAGTCTTCCCGGCTTGCTAGGGTGACTGCATTACCGGCTGGTACCCTGCTGGTAGCAGTTAGTCCACCCGTCTCTGCCACCTTCCCCCTTACTCCCTTTCTTCACAGGAAGTGAATAATATTGGGGGGAAGACTGAGACGGCTCCTGACGGCTGCCGGTGGGAAACCTAACATACTTTGGAAAGTCCTCAGCTCTCCCTTGAGCTGCCATCCACATTCATTGCCGCTGACTTCATAGCCGGCGTTAGACATTTTGTGGATGGGTGGAAGCCAGAATCTGAAAAATTCTTTCCCCTTCCATTGGAACTTTCATTCTGGCAAGGAGACAATAGGCGGTCTGATAGTCCTCCTACACTTCCTACTGTTATGTTTATTCATAATAATAAGAAACTCTCCTTCCTTAACCCTTTTTCTCTCTCTATCAGTTAGTACCGTCAGGTACTAACCTAACACTGGCAATGCCGCCGGCAAAACTACTGTATTCAGCTATACAGTAGTACACATGTTTTCTAACATAATCTGTCTTTCCTATCGCAGACAATTGTTGGGACCACGTTATTCTGTTGAGGTTGAGTACTCCCTCAACACCCAGATGATTTTTCTTGATCATCAGGGACTTAAAATAACCGATCGGTATTAATATATACTACAGGTGGATAATGATAGTATAAAATATTTACAAACTCTAACTCTAGTTCCTAGAGTTTTTCTACCTTGTATTCTCCCTATCAGGGAAACTGAATACTAATACTGACGGAGGTCTCAGCAATGGCCTGGGAGAAGAAATACAGAAATGTGTCTTTTCTACTTCCTTTCAAGCTTACTATCCTAAGCTACCATAAACAATAGTGACTACTTTGTTATTAAAAAATGTATGCTTTTATATCACTGATATAAAAAACATAAATACTCATTTGGCCCTTTTCCTTTACAGAAGGAGCCGATGGAGAAGTGCGCAGCATTGTTCTGCAACCACAAATGGAAAGACTTTTGTGGTTACACGAAGTGCAGGACTCATGCCCCTGCTGCATCGTGTCAAGAGTCCTGAGGTATTGGAATCTGAAGGGTTGCACCATCTGCTCAACCCTGCTGGCCAACGGATTCGGAGAAGCCCCCCTTGTCACCATAGAGACTAGGGATACAGCAAGGGAGACTCTTCGCAAATGGGTAGGAGGGTTCCAGAAGAACTCTACAGGACCATACCTACCCAACGTCTCCCTAAGGTGCCTATTGTTTCCCAAGGCTCTGCAGAGTGCGGTAGTGCCTCAGGAACAGGTCCGGCCTCCCTTCATACAACTGAAGATCGACTCGGACATCAATAAGGCCCTAGAAGGCATGGACATCCACCAAGAGAGGATGTCAGAAGTGTCCACCGACACTGGACAGGACCTACTGCAAGGTGGCCCTGAAGAAAAAGTGGAACCTCCACAAGCGGAGGAAGGTGGTTCCGTATCAACGGCAACAGAAGACCCTCGGTTCGCCGTGATGGCATACCAACCTATGCCGTCAACATCCTCGGCCCCAACTTCACAACCAATTGCCCAGGTTAACAAAAATGAAGAGATCTTAACATCGATTCAACGAATGATGGAATTGTTCCAAAGGGAACAAGAGACGATGAAGGAATCGCTCAAGCAGCACCAGAAACTGTTGTAGGAGAGGATGGACTGCCCCGGATCCACCAAGGGCACTGCTAAGAAGCCTCTTAGAGTGTCGGGTCTCCCTCGCTGCTCCAAAACTAATCCCTGGAAGTATGCGGAGCATATGCCCATGGTGAATGGGAAACTGTTCGTCTCTGAGAAGTTAGGGGCCAGGCTGATTGAAGACCTTGAGTTCTGGCCTAACTTTTTGGCCTACCCAGATTGCTACGTGAGACTGCAGGATGAAAACGCAGCCCAGGAGGAAACGGTACCCAAAGAGGTCATTGTTTTCGAACATGACAAGACGCAAGCCATCCTCCTGAAAGCCTCGAAGGAGCCGGGTACACCAACTCCAAAGTCTCAGCACTGAGCAAGATACATCCCACCTTTCTTGTCCCTTCCTCCATTTCTTTCCCCTTTTTGGAGAAAGCACTAGACTTTGCCGTCAAGGCAGTCGACGAGGGCAAACACTGCCCAACCCTAGAGAAATGCAAACCATTCTCTCTAGCACTGCCTACCTGCGAGGAGAAGTGGAAGGATGTCCAACTAACCTTCTCCATCTCTAAGTTGGATCCAAAGATAGCAGGCCAGCAGTTCAATGAGAACCTTCCGAAGTTGCCAGACCATCTTCTGTGGAGGGAACAGGAGTCGAAGGAGAGACTTGCGGCCTCCCTTCCTCATCAGAACTGTCTGGAAATGAGTGCAGGTCAACATAACGCCCCAGAAATGTTCATCTTCTTGGCTTAAGTCTCACATGGGCACCCTTGTGAAAGACACATGCTTTCCTGAACGAGGAGAGCCTTTAGAGAGTTCGTTTTGGCCTCAGCAACCATCAGACACGAACCAAGGAAGCTGATTACCTTGAGCATCTGGGATAAAGACCTTTTCCCACAGGAACTGGTTCAAGAGATCATTGCCAGAGCAGCCACGGAAAACAGGAACCTTCTCCAAAAGTGGGGCATGAACTCGAAGAGGATATCTTCCTCGGACGGAGGTCCCCAGCCCAAGAATAAAAAGGCAAGGAGACCACGCAGACCTGCACAACTTCCTGCCGTGACTATGACCACAATGCCTCAGACCACCTTCCAGATGGTCCCTCAACAACTGGTAGCTCAGTCGCCAGTTTTCAACCCTAACTTTGAGAGGCAGTCGATTTCCTTTCGCCCTAGTCAGAAAGGAAAAGGCCCTAAGAGAAGTTCTCCTGGAGGTAACTCCTCTCTGGGCCGAGGAGGACGTGGTCGCGGAAACAAATCCACAGGAACTCCCCCAAGTAATGAGGGGTTGCAGGTAAGGGGCAGACTGCATCACTTTCGAGATCGCTGGACCTTCGATCCCTGGGCCCACAGCCTAATCATAAATGAACTCGGGTGGAAATGGAGCAGAACTCTACCCTGTTTTCCAGAATTCTTCCAACACTCCAGCCCCTTGTTAGAAGAATATACCTCAGAACTCTTGAACAAGAAGGTAATAAGGAAAGCGAAGTCTATCAAGTTCCAGGGAAGGCTGTTTTGTGTTCACAAGAAAGACTCAGACAAACTCAGAGTCATTCAAGACTTGTCTCCACTCAAGTTCATCGAGAACAACAAGTTCATCGAGAATAACAAGTTCCAGATGCTTACTTTGCAACACATAAGGACCCTTCTGCCAAAAGGGGCATACATGGTCTCAATAGACCTAGCAGATGCTTACTGGCATCTTCCAATGAGTCGCCCTTTCTCCTCCTACCTAGGATTCAAGCTACAGAGGAAGAAGTTTGTCTTCAGAGCAATGCCCTTCGGACTGAACACAGCCCCATGGATATTCACGAAGCTAGCAGACACAATCGTCCAACAGCTACGCTCTGAAGGAGTTCAAGTGGTAGCATATCTAGGCTATTGGCTGGTATGGGCAGCATCCAAGACTACTTGTCTTCAAACAGCCAACAAGGTGATAAAATTCCTGGAACACCTGGGCTTCAATATCAATCGCAAGAAGTCTCGCCTCCCTCCAGCTCAACAGTTCCAGTGACTAGGAAACCCTAGTCATACCACCTCTCCATTCCATCCAAGAAGAGGAGAGAAATAGCTGGATCTGTCAGGCGACTAATCCGTCACAAGAGGATTTCAAGACACCAACAGGAAAGAGTATTGGGCTCTCTCCAGTTTGCAGCAGTGATAGACCTGGTGCTAAAAGCACGTCTGAAAGATGCGTCAGGAGTCTGGAGGAAATACGCATCAAACGCTCGAACAGATCAACTAAGGTTGACTCCAACCTTGTTGC
This sequence comes from Palaemon carinicauda, assembly GCF_036898095.1. Taxonomy (NCBI): domain Eukaryota; kingdom Metazoa; phylum Arthropoda; class Malacostraca; order Decapoda; family Palaemonidae; genus Palaemon; species Palaemon carinicauda. The sequence continues at coordinate 37,338,352 of NC_090739.1, read as the reverse complement.
GCATGCAGTTAAGGCCATGGTCAACAGCCAAGAGCCTAGCACGGACAATTCCCCTGCAACCACCAGAACCATCAGTGGTGATACACACGGATGTCTCCTTGGAAGGATGGGGAGGCCATTCTCACGACAAGAAAGTGCAAGGGAATTGGTTGCACCAGTTCAAAACCTTGTTGATATGGTAGTTTTCCGGACGTTGAAGAAACTATCCCCTCACAGATCAATTCACATCAGATTGGCCCTGGAAAACGAGGTGATAGTAAAGTGTCTAAATCGACAAGGCTCGAGATCACCCCACATCAACCATGTGATATTAGCCATCCTCTACCTGGCAAGGAGGAAGGGATGGCACCTATCAGCAGTTCACCTACAAGGGTTCCGCAATGTGACGGCGGACGCTCTGTCCAGGCGAAAGCCCATAGAGACCGAATGGTCCCTAGATGCAGACTCATTTTCCTTCATCTCGGAAAAAGTCCTGGAACTGCAGATCGACCTCTTTGCAACGAGCGACAACAAGAAACTACCTCGTTACGTAGCCCATTATATGGACCCTCAAGCAGAGGCAAAGGACACCATGTCCCTCGACTGGAACAGGTGGAATCGCATTTACCTGTTTCCACCAACCAATCTCCTGCTAAGAGTCCTCGACAAGCTAAGATCCTTCAGAGGGACAGCAGCAGTAGTGGCCCCCAAGTGGCCCAAAAGCAATTGGTTCCCTCTAGTCCTAGAGCTGAAACTGAAGCGGTTTCCTCTGCCGGATCCAGTACTATATCAACTGGTCCAGAAGTCGACTGTCTACACTTCATCCTCGAGAACCAACAACCTACATCTCATGATTTTCTCGCCCTAGCTGCGAACAAAAAGTTTGGAATCTCGAAGGATAAAGTCAACTTCATCGAAGAGTACAAGTCAAGTTCGACTAGGAGACAAGATAAGGAAATCTATTCAAGGTGGAAGGCACATACACAAACCCACAGCTAATAGTAATTTCAAGACAATTGTCTAGTATGCTTCCATCAGGACGACATGGCCCGAGCCAAAAAAACGGATTTTGAGCAAAGTGAAAAATCTATTTTTGGGTGAGAGTGCCATGTTGTCCTCATGGACCCACCCTTTTGCTGACCCCTCCCAAAATTACTTTATCAGCGGTCATTTCTGCTTAACGACAAGTAAAGGAATGTCGTCGCAGTAGTAGTAGGGAAGGAGCTCCACCGGGTACCTAGAACGACACCCCCTTCTTTTGCCCCTCTACCCCCTTACATCAAAGAATTAAATCTATTCGGGGTGAAGATTGCTATGTGTTGTATCTAGAATACGTCCCCTGATATTATGCGATATCCTTTATTAGATACTCGCGTCAGGAGTTAGAATGCGGGAGACCTTCAGTTTAACTCTCTGGGAGTATCACTGTAGCAAATACCCTTTAGAAGGCTACCTAAAGGAACCTTCCATCAGGACGACATGGCACTCTCACCCAAAAAATAGATATTTCACTTTGCTCAAAATCCATTTTTTGGGCTCAAGCCATGGCGTCCTGATGGAAGGTTCCTTCAGTAGCTTCCTGAGGGTATATATGACTACAGTGGATATTCCCAGAGAATTAAACCAAAGATTTCACAGAATTCTAACTTCTGGCACGAGTACCCTAAAGGTTTCCCTTTAGGATATCATATATCAACAGGGGACGTATGCTTGACACGCCACATGGCTATCTGCACCCCACATTGCGTTACGCTTCGAGGGGGAAAGGTGGCGAGATAACTGAGGAGCCGTTGCAAAGTTATCCTCCTACGTTACTGTTATGGTACCTCGCGACGTAAACAAACGGCAGCCATAGCTGTCCGCCTTCATTCCAATTCTAGTAGCGTCTCTGCATAGTTTGGTTTTTCCCAGTTCTTGTTTTCAACACCATGTCGCAATCTTCGGCCTCGCCTTCTTCTGGAAAGTTGAGTACCATATTCTTGTATCGTATAAATAAGCTCTAGCCGTAGAGTAACGATTTTTTATCCTTAAATCTTGTGTTTTGTGGCGGAGGTGTCATGTTGCGACGCTGCTGTTTGCCTCGCATGCTTTATTTAGTTAGCCAGAACAGCGTTCGCGGTCTAATAACTAATTTAATATCATTAGTTATTTAGTCTTCATTGCTAGGAATTAGTTATATTATGCCGATAGTATTCTTCGGCGAACTTAGTTAGCCGAACCCTACGCTAGCCTACTAGCCTATCCCCTAGGCTCAATGCCTAAGTGTTCATGTTTACTTCCTGCATGATATAATAAGTGTTCCTAGTGTTAATTTACGAAATGAAGATTTAGGCAATCATACATACAAGATTCAGTGATTGCACATGTGTTTTTTTGCCTTCTAGGGACCATACAAGGGGTCGTGGGTGGTCTTACCATCGACTCTTCTACCCCTAACCTAACATTGGGGCCCTTGTATGCTTCCTTATCTCCCTAGTTACCTTATTTAAGGTAATCTCCTCCCTCTGCGGCAGCCTAGGCTACATCCTAGCCCTCTTACCTCGAATGGCATTCGGGTAGGTTAGGCTAGGATTGTTCTTCCCTTCTCTTCGCCATTGTTCATGGCTAGAGTTAGGACAGAACCCCAGAGTACTTGTCCTTCACCCCAGCCCACTTTAGGAGAACGTTTTCTCCTTCTGGTACTGCCTGGAGGATGAAGGTGGAAGGGCTCTGCCTTTCCCCCTTGTCTGCACTTGGTTGGGTCACGACCCTTCCTCCCTGCAGCCTAGCGACTTGTCCTACCCGTCTTGCCTAGTCTGGGAGAATGGTTCTCCTAGCCTAGGTTAGGTAGTCATTGGGATTCTGTTTCTTTATAGTTTAGGACAGGACACTAGTGCTGTACCTAAGCTGAGCTAGCCTACCCTAGGTTGGAGAGCATTCTCTCCCCCCTAGATAGGCTAGCCTATAAACGGATTCCCTTCTCTAGGGGGTGTAAGGGCGTGTCCCCACCCCCTTATCACTCCCTCTCAGTACCCTTTCCCCCTCTCCCCACTCTGTCCCTTTGTGTTGGCTTGCCATCACACCCCTGTCCGCCGTCCTACAACTCCTCCGCTTGCCGGCGAGTTGTGGGATTGGCTGTGTTCTTTTGCTAGGTGGTCCGTTCTGCTACATTTACCTAACATAGTTGAACTATGGGATGGTGCCGGCAGTCGGCCTGCCGGCGGAAGACCTCCCTCCTTGAGTGTTCTCTGTCCCTCCCTTGGGCTACCACAGGCAACATAGCCGTCTGCCGGCTCTTTCCCGCCGGATGATAGGGGTATCCCCCCTTTCATCCGGAGGAAGGTTAGTTTGGGTACTGGATATTACCCTTCCTTACCTTCCCTCCTTACCTTTCTCTCTTTCTATCTCGGTGCCGGTCCACTGTCGCCTCCGCTTGCTGGCGCTAGCCGCCGGCATCTTGGGTAACCTTCCTGCTTCATTGGATGATGTCACCGATGGTCTACCATTGCCGGCTGCCGGCGATATGGCCTCCACTTCCCAGCGCTAGCCACCGGCATCTTGGGTAACCTTCCTGCTTCATTGGATGATGTCAGCGATGGTCTACCATTGCCGGCTGCCTGCCGGCTGCTGGGGGCCACCATCCTGCCGGAAATCCGCCATTCCCAAGTGTCTTCCTGTCTCTCTGCCACTTGGTATGTGGCCATTGATGGGTTCACCTCGCTAGACGGGCCTCCGGCCTGCCGTCAGTCTGCCGGCGCTTCTAGCCTCGGCTTACAGTGGACAATCACCCCTCCCGGCTGCCGGCCCCATGCCGGCAGTCACTATCATGCAGCTGTGTAGACTAGCCAGTTCTCCTCTGGTATTTCATACCATAGAACAATGACTATTGTATATGGTTGTACAGTAAAACATTTCCAGCATATTCTGTGCTTCCTTGTGCAGTCTCTTGCCGGGACCGAACCTGCAAAAGGGGGTTTATTCTAATTTTCCCCTTTTTCTTTACATAAACTGAATGATTTCAGCTTTGCACCTCTCTATGATTAATTCCCCAGAGGAAGCCTTAGCTTGGCACATCTGAACGGATGCTCTTTCCCCCTTTTTAGAACCCTACAGGTTCTAAGGAATTAATTATAGTGTAAGGTCGCGGCAATTGGCTGGGCAGGATTCACAAATATGTGTCTTCCTACTTCTTTTCTAGCTCACCTATCCTAAGCTCATAACCAAAATTAATCTTATATTTTATAAGTTGCTACTTAAAATTTAATCTAAGATTACTGTAAGTCATGATATAATGACTCTCAAGTACTCATTGTCTCTTTTCTTTTACAGGAGGAGTACGTGAAGTGTGAGAGTTCCTTCTGCGGAGTTCATCGCCCTGACTTTTATGGGCATCTGGCGTGCCGGACCCACGCCGCCTGTGCCACCAAGAAAGGGAATCTCAAGTATTGGGATCCGCAGACTTGTTCAGTCTGCAAAAGCCTTCTTGATGAGGCGTTCGACAACCCTCCGTCCGCGGAGGCACGGGAGAAACTGCGCAAGTGGGTGCACGGTTTCCAGAGGAACGCCACAGGGCCTTAACTCCCCAACGAGAAGATGAGGGCCCTTCTCTTCCCTAAGGCATCGGCTAATGCCGTGATCCCTAAGGACGAGATCCCTTGTGTTCAATTTACGGTTGAACCGAACGTTACAGCCGCTCTCCAAGGCTGTCACATCGACGAGGTGGAAGGGATGTCGGACGTGTCCGAAAATACCGAAAGGACCCTCATGACTGAGGGTCAGGAGGAAGAAGAGGATCAAGTGGAGTTCCCTGATATGGAGGGCGAGGTCGCCCGAGCACCCTCTGCGGCTTCTGCTGTGGTCGAGGAGCCAGTTCCCTCTACATGTGCTGCTTCGCTTCCTGCGGTGCCAACCACCCAAGATACCATCCAGGTCCTGGTGGTACTCATGGACGAGAGGTTCTGCAAGGGCCAAGAGGACCTCAAGAGACATTTTATGGGCTGGAAGCAACCGAAGAAAATCTCGGTCAAACAGCTTCCTCCTTGCTCGGTGTCAAATCCCTGGAGGTATGCCGAGCACATGCCAGTAACGACGGGCCGAATTTTCATCAACGACAAATTGGGTGCCGTCCCCCTCGAAGAGGTAGAGTTGTACCCGGACTGTTATGTCAGACTCAGGTCTGAACTGGCCTCCAGGGAGGAGACCGAACCTAAAGAAGTGATCGTTTTCGAGCACTCTAAGGCCCAGGCTATGCTGGCTGATTGCCTCTAGAGCCGAGGCTTCACTAACTCAAAGATGCCGGCATTGAGCAAGAAGCATTCATCCTTTCTTCCTCCTTCTACCATGATCTTTCCCTTCATGGAAAAGGCTCTAAACGCAGTCTTGAAGGCGGTGGAGGAAGGAAAGCCCTGCCCTACACTGGAGGAGTGTAGGCCTCTCTCCCTCGCCTTACCCCCCGACGATAAAAGCTGGAAGGATATCCAACTTACCTTCACGGTTAGGAAGCTGGAACCTGACGTCGCTGGACGTCAGTTTAATGAAGATCTCCCCAAGCTTAACGACCATCTGCTACGTAGGGAACAAGACACCAAGGAGAGGCTAGCTGCCTCCCTATCCCATCAAGTTCAACTTGAGGCAATGGCTGGGGACATTCGGGTCCCGGACTTCTACATGGTTCTTGCCAAGACCCACCTTGCGACTGTGATGAAGGATTTGTACAGCTTCATCAAGACCCGTAGAGCCTGTAGAGAGTTCGTGTTCGCCAATGCAGCCGTGAAGCACAAACCTCGGAAACTGATCTCCTCCAACATCTGGGGCAAACAGCTCTTCCCAACAGTTTTGGTGAAGGAGATTGTGGACAAGGCTGCCACTGAGAACCGGAACCTTCTCAACAAGTGGGGCATGTCCCGTAAGAGGAAGTCCTCTCAGGATGAAGGTCTGCAACCTAAGAGGAAATCCTCCAAGCCTAGACCCCAACAGCGTCAAGCTAAACGCCAGTTTCCGGCTCCCGCTACTCCCCAGATAGTGGCCCAGCCACAGAAGACCTTTCAGCTGGTTCCTCAGCCGGTGATGTCCCAATCACCAGTTTTCACTCCTGCCTACGAAAGACAGTCCACTACCTTTCGTCCCAGAGGTAGAGGCTCCGGCAGAGACTCCTCTCGTTGTTCTTCTTGAGGCAGAGGAGGAAGGGGAGCAAGCGGCCGAGGTGGTAAACCCTCGGGAAACCAGAAGCAATGAAGTGCTTCCGGTGGGAGGAAGACTCCGCCACTTTCAGGATCGTTGGACCTTCGATCCTTGGGCACACAGCATCATCAAGAAGGGACTAGGGTGGAGTTAGATACAACCACCTCCAATCTTCCACCAATTCTTCCAGCCCTCAACCCCCATCCTAGAAGAATATGTCCTAGAACTCTTGAACAAGAAGGTGATCAAGAGGGTAAAGTCCACCAGGTTCCAGGGAAGACTGTTTTGTGTTCCCAAGAAGGACTCAGACAAGCTCAGAGTCATTCTCGACTTGTCCCCTCTCAACAAGTTCATTGTGAACAACAAATTCAAGATGCTGACTCTTCAACATATAAGAGCTCTACTGCCTCACAAGGCCTACACGGTCTCAATAGACCTGGCGGATGCCTATTGGCACATTCCAATGAATCACCAAGCTTCCTCCTACCTAGGATTCGGGCTCCAAAGAAGAAACTACGTCTTCAGGGCCATGCCCTTCGGGCTCAACGTGGCTCCAAGAACCTTCACGAAACTAGCAGACACGATCGTCCACCAGCTACGCATTCAAGGCATCCAGGTGATGGCTTACCTCGACGATTGGCTGGGTTGGTCGACATCGTCAGAAGAATGTTCGCGAGCCTGCAGAAAGGTGACCCAATTCCTGGGGAACATCTGGGTTTCAAAATCAACACCAAGAAGTCTCGCCTGTCTCCAGCTCAGAAGTTTCAATGGTTAGGAATCCATTGGAATCTTCAGTCACACCACCTTTCCATCCCTCTGAAGAAAAGGAAGGAAATAGCCGGGTCTGTCAAAAGACTTCTCAAATCCAAATGGATTTCAAGATGACAGCAGGAACGTGTACTCGGCTCCCTACAGTTCGCCTCGGTGACAAACCCAGTGCTACGAGCACAGCTAAAGGATGCTTCAGGAGTCTGGAGACGAAACGCATCCATCGCTCGAAGAGATCTCAAAAGACCCCTACCAAACAGGCTTCGCTCACTCCTCAAGCCGTGGTCGGAAACAAGGACCTTGAAAAGATCTGTCCCTCTTTAACCACCACCTCCATCGATCAACATCCACACGGATGCCTCGTTGGTGGGATGGGGGGGTCACTCCTACCAACGACAAGTTCAAGAAACATGGTCTCCCCTGTCCAAGACGTTTCACATCAACATCTTGAAGGCCATGGCGGTTCTTCTCACTCTGAAGAAACTATCTCCTCGTCCTTCGATCCACATTCGTCTAACTCTGGACAGCTCCGTGGTAGTCAGATGTCTCAACCGTCAGGGCTCAAGATCGCCCCACCTCAACCAAGTGCTTTTGTCCATTTTTTGCCTGGCGGACAAGAAAAAATGGCACTTGTCTGCAGTTCACCTGCAAGGATTCCGCAATGTGACGGCGGATGCTCTATCGAGGACAAGCCCAATAGAGTCGGAATGGTCCCTAGACGCAAGATCATTCTCCTTCATCTCTTGTCAAGTCCCGGAACTGCAGATCGACCTCTTCGCGATGAGCGACAACAATCAACTTCCTCGATATGTGGCCCCATACGAGGACCCCAAAGCGGAAGCAGTGGACGCCATGTCCCTGGACTGGAACAGATGGTCCAAGATTTACCTGTTTCCACCACCCAATCTTCTGCTGAAAGTCCTCTCCAAACTGAGAACCTTCAAGGGAACAGCAGCCCTAGTGGCTCCCAAGTGGCCCCAGAGCTAGTCCTGGAGCTACAACCCAAGCTGATCCCTCTGCCGGGCCCAGTTCTCTCCCAGCAGGTGCAGAAGTCGACTGCCTTCGATTCATCAAAGAAAGTCCAAGACCTTCATCTCATGATTTTCTCTCCCTAGCCGTGGAGAAAAGGTTTGGAATCTCGAAGAAAAGTTTAGACTTCCTAGAGGAATACAAAACAAAGTCTACCAGAAGGCAATATGAATCATCCTGGAAGAAGTGGGTGTCCTTTGTCAAGGCAAAAAACCCTACGGAAATCTCCATAGATTTTTGTATGTCCTTCTTTATTCACCTTCATGGACAAGGCTTGGCGGCCAACACGATTTCCACTTGTAAATTGGCCTGGACAAGACCACTACTGTACGCCTTCCGAATAGATTTGTCCAACGAAATCTTTAACAAACTTCCGAAGGCATGTGCTAGACTCCGTCCTGCACCTCCACCAAGACCCATCACCTGGTCCCTGGATAAGGTGCTCCATTTTGCCTCTAGCTTGGACAACGAATCTTGCCCTCTGAAAGACTTGACTCAAAAAGTAATTTTCCTTTTTGCTCTCGCATTGGGAGCCCGAGTCAGTGAAATAGTGGCATTATCAAGAGAAGAGGGCCAGATACAGTTCGCCAACACAGGGGAACTTACCCTCTTCCCTGACCCTACGTTTCTCGCCAAAAATGAACTCCCCACCAAGAGATGGGGACCTTGGAGAATCTGCCCTCTGAAGGAAGATGTCTCTCTATGCCCAGTGGAGAGTCTTAAGGTCTATCTTCGAAGAACTTCAGACTTTGGCGGAGGACAGCTTTTTAAAGGAGAAACATCGGGTAGTGACCTGTCACTTAAACAACTAAGGGCGAAAATCACCCACTTTATTCGCAGAGCGGATCCTGACAGCACACCCGCAGGTCATGATCCTAGAAAAGTCGCCTCTTCTCTAAATTTTTTCCAAGGTATGGATTTCGAAAGCCTCCGATCCTTCACAGGCTGGAAATCCTCAAGAGTGTTCTTTAAACACTATGCGAAACAGGTGCACGAAGTCAAAAGATTCGGGGTAGCAGCAGGTAGTGTATTGAAACCAGCTGCTTAGTGCTGCGTAGAACAGTGAGTTATTTCGGGACTCTAACTCAACGGGTGCCTGTGTTGACCCTAGTGCGATACATAGTGATTTCAGGTGACACTTAGTGTCACAAAAGACTGTTCTTCCTCGAGGTGAAGTAACATAGATTCTAACATGTGTGCCACATGTTCTTGGACATGAAGTGTATTGTGACTCTTAATGACTTTCGTTCCCCAGGAACTTAAGTGTATAAAGCAAATTCTTTCCTTTCAGATTCCACATCACCGTCTTTCAGTTCATGATCTATGTCTGAAAATAAATTGCTGTTACTGTGTTTCAATGCCCCTAATTATTTGTTATTATATTATATAAAATAATTATCCTGTCTGAAATATGCTCACCAAGCAAGTGAAATATTGTTCCTACACAAATATTTAACCTTCCGATCTGTCTACAAGACTGGCACGATCCTCGCATCCAGGTGAGTCTATCTTCATCAGGGTACTTCGAGATGTTCCACTTGTCCAAACAGGACCTCCCTGCCAGGGGGGCAGGAAGCCATGTCATTGTTTATGCCACTGGTAGTGACATATAACGGAGATGTCACGGTCTCTAAGGTCACCAGACCAAAGGAATATTGTTTGAAGTAGAAGGCACTTTAAAATGGGGAAACACCACAATACACTAATTCTCTGGTACACTTCCATCAGGACGTCATGGCTTGAGCCCAAAAAACGGATTTTGAGCGAAGCGAAAAATCTATTTTTGGGTGAGATGGCCATGACGTCCTGATGGACCCGCCCTACTGGTTCTAGTTCGGCCTGTCAGGCCCCTCCCTTTCATATTGTATCGTGGAGGCTGGCAGAAACGCTGAATATGGAATGAAGAGGAGGGACGTGACGTCTGTCAAGATGGGGGACAGCTATGGCTGCCATTTGTTTACGTCGCGAGATACCATAACAGTAACGTAGGAGGATAACTTTGCAACGGCTCCTCAGTTATTTCGCCACCTTTTGTGGGGTGCAGATAGCTATGTGGCGTGTCAAGCATACGTCCCCTGTTGATATACGATATCCTGAAGGGAAACCTTTAGGGTACTTGCGCCAGAAGTTAGAATTCTGTGAAACCTTTGGTTTAATTCTCTGGGAATATCCACTGTAGTCATATATACCCTCAGGAAGCTACTGAAGGAACCTTCCATCAGGACGTCATGGCCGTCTCACCCAAAAATAGTTTTTTTGCTTCGCTCAAAATCCGTTTTTCAAGGCAACTTTGTTTGAAAAGTCTCATTTAGATATAGAATCTAATTTGTTACTTGTATATAATTACAGTACAGTAGTACCTCTACATACAATCTTAATTCATTCCGGGAACTGCTTTGTATGTTAAAACGATCATATGTTGGAGCAAATATTCCTGTAAGAACACTGTAATTTGTATAATTCGTTCCTCAGCCTAAAAACCCATGATAACTCCTAAATAATTTGCTACACATAATTACACCTAACATTAATACAATTGCATAATACATAAAGATCTAAAAATGAATAATAATAAAGAAATAAATAAAAAGGGGCTTTTATTGACACTTTACCTTAGAGACAGGCCAGCGCAGGTGTAGGAATTGCTACTTAGGAGGAGACAGAAGATCAGCGAGGAGGTAGAGCGATAACATACTGTAACTTACTCTAACTTACACTACGTGAACTTTAACCTAACTTAGCTTATTTTTTTTTCCATTTTTATATTTCATATTTTTTTTTTTTATTCTAATTTGCACCATTTTCACTCGATTCGGTCTTACTTTTCTTTGCTTCACTTTCTTTCTCTTCATCACGATCACTCGACCACTTCGTAGGTTTTTTAAAGAAACTATCGAGAGAAAATTGCTTGGTACGGCTTTTTAGAATTTTTCTGAAATGAGTTAAACAGACAACATCGAATTACGAAACTACACGGCAAACCTGAAGTTTCTGTGGGTGATGCTTATCGATGAAATCAACCACGTGTTGATGATATGCGAACATCTGTTTTATTTCAGCCGATCTTAAGATGTGACCTACCTCCTCGATCTCCTCCGACTCCCTCAACTGTGCTTGGAACTCATCATGCTGCATGGCTTGCAGCTCCTTGAGTTCCTCGGTGGTGAGCTCTTCATGATGCTCATCGAAGAGTTCGGTGATGTCATCTTCATCGACCTCCAGACCCATGGACTTGCCAAGGGATACAATCTCTTTTTCGTCTTCCTCTACGGCAAGCACAGGTTCAGGCTCGGGGCCAAAACCTTCGAAATCTCTGGGAGAAACAGCATCAGGCCAAAGCTTCTTCCAAGCTGAATTCAGTGTCCGACGAGTTACTCCCTTCCAAGCCTGTTCTATGACTTAAAGCAGTGCATGATATTGAAATGGCTCCTCCAAAATTCACGCAAAGTTAAGTTGGTGCTTTGCGTGACATTAAAGCACTGCTTAAATAAATGCTTGGTTTAGAGCTTCTTGAAATTAGAGATGACTTGCTGGTCCATGGGCTGGAGGATAGGGGTGGTGTTCGGTGGAAGATACAACACTGATGAATTTGTACTGGTCGATGATATCATCTTCGAGTCATGGGGGTTGAGCGGGTGCATTATCCAAACAAAGCAAGCACTTCAAAGGCGAATTCCTCTCCTGAAGGTACTTCCTGACAGCAAGGCCGAAAACCAGGTATACCCATTCAACAAAGATATGCCTAGTGACCAAGACTTAGAATTAGCACGCCACAAAACATGCAGCATGTCTTTATTAATTCTATGTGCCTTAAATGCCTTAGGGTTTTCAGAAAGGTAAACCAATAACGGCTTTATTTTGCAGTTCCCGCTGGTGTTGGCACAAAGGGCAAGAGTCAACCTATCCTTCATAGGCTTATGTCCAGGCATTTTCTTCTCTTCGGCGCTAATGTATGTTTGACTAGGCATCTTTTTCCAAAACAGAACTGTTTCATCACAGTTGAAAACTTACTGCTCTACGTAGCCTTCCTCCTCCACGATCTTTTCGAACTTCTTAACAAAATCGTTAGCAGCCTTGGTGTCTGAACTTGAAGCCTCTCCGTGCCGAACAACTGAATGAATCCCGGTCCGTTTCTCAAATTTCTCGAACCAACCTCGAGACGCCTTGAATTCCTCCGTTGTAGGATCAGTTGAACTTTCCCCTGCATCACCTCCAGAGCCCGCCGCCTTCAAGTCACAATAGATAGCGCTGGCCTTCTCACAAATGATCGTTTCAGTGATCGTATCGCCAACAATCTCTTTGTCCTTTATCCATATCAACAAAAGGAGTTCCATCTCTTCCAGGGTAGGGCTACAACGTTTAGAAATAATGGTGATCCTTTCGATGGTTTGATTGCTTTAATGGCTGCCTTCTGTTTGATGATCGTCGAGATCGTAGACATAGTCCGGCCATATTGTTTAGCCAGATCGCTCACACGCACACCTCGTTCACGTTTTTCTATAATTTCTTGCTTTAGTTCTAATGAAAGCACTGACTTCTTCCTTTCCTCACCACTACTATTTCTCGAACCAAAACTAAGCTTTTTAGGGCCCATGATTATACGTGAAATCAAAAAACAAAACGTGAAAAAGGAAGATAAAAAGCACTTTTAATAACGGAGCGAACAGAGGACAACCACACGATGTGCACGAGAAAGAGGACTGATCAAGGCGACGCTCGATGGCGTCACTCCAACATGCTGCCGTCTACCGGCGTAAACAAGAAACTACGATCGACGTTTCGAGAAAAGTCTACACATATGATCTACGTGGGATGTTGGAGCAAGACTTCGGGTGTCGAGACAAAATTTTGATCGAATTTTACTTGGAGTGTTGGAACAATTGTATGTAAAGATAATCGTATGTAGAGGTTCCACTGTATATTGGTGTTAAATTTAGTTATAGATTTGTTGAAAATTAATTAAGAGTTTCTCACAAAACTATAAATGATTGGTGCTCATTCATTCGTGAGGTTATTGTGCACTGTGTATTAAGTCGGAAAGGTGCAGCTCACCTTTCCCCTCCAACCTAAGTAAGTACACAAAGGATTATAGGTTGTCTTATATTTAATATGGCAGTGTAAGGGGGGTTCATCGCTAGGTAATGATACGGCTACTAGGTTAGGTTAGGTAGTTTTTTTTAGGTTAGCTGGTGGCCTTCCTTATTGCTAATTCAACATGTGCCATTATTCGTATGTTAAAACGAGTTCTTTAATTCATTCCCCACCCAAAAACCCCGGTTGTGCACTGGGGGTTCCCCAAGATTGGAAAGGTTAACAAATAGGGAAAGCTAAAGCACTAAGCAATTTATCAGAAAAAAACTATTATCAAAATTATTAGTGACATAGCTATTGCATAGAATTACCCAAATATTTTCTCAAATTTTAATTATTTATCCAGTTATCCCAACCAACTGCAAAGGGTTTCAAAACCTACAAATGAAATCAATTCTGTCTTGTACTGTAGTTTTGAAAATCGACAATTCGGGTTACTCTGGCTTGTTCATGGAATTTCTATCAGATAATTTATAAGTAACCAAAATCTAAAAATTTACATCTGAATATTGCATAAAACTATGCAAATTTCCACTTTGTCGTCCATTGTTCAAAAATGCATGTTCAAAAGGATACTGTCATACTGTGTTGAGAAATTTTAAGCTCCAAATAAAACGAGGATAGGAGTACAGTGATACCTCTACATACGATCTTAATTCATTCCGTGAGCTGCTTTGTATGTTAAAACGATCGTATGTTGGAGCAAATATTCCCGTAAGAGTACACTGTAATTTGTTCAATTCGTTCCTCAGCCTAAAAACCCATGATAACGCCTTAATAAATTACTACACAATTACACATAACATTAATACAATTGAATAATACAGAAATATCTAAAAAAGAATAATAAAGAAATAATGAATAAAAAAGGGGTTTTTATTAACACTTTACCTTAGAGACAGGCCAGCGCAGGTGTAGGAATTGCTACGCAGGAGGAGACGGAAGATCAGCAATGGAGGTAGAGATGGCGACTGCGATAACGTACCGTAACTTACTCTAACCTACACTACGTGAACTTTAACCTAACTTACCTTTTTTTTATTTTTTTCTTGATTTTTATATTTTATATTTTTTTTTTACATTTTTTCTTTTCTATTTTTAAATAGCATCACTTTCACTCGATTCGGTCTTACTTTTCTTTGCTTCACTTTCTTTCTCTTCATCATGATCACTAGACCGTTTCGTAGATTTTTTAAAGAAACTATCGAGAGAAAGTTGCTTGGTACGGCTTTTGAGAATTTTTCTAAAGTGTGTTAAACAAACATCATCGAACTGCGCAACTACACGGCAAACCTGAAGTTTCTGTGGGTGATGCTTATCGATGAAATCAACCACGTGTTGATGATATGCCAACATCTGTTTTATTTCAGCCGAACCTAAGAGCCCGCCGCCTTCAAGTCACAATAGATAGCGCTGGCCTTCTCACAAATGATCGTTTCAGTGATCATATCACCAACAATCTCCTTGTCCTTTATCCAGATCAACAAAAGGGGTTCCATCTCTTCCAGAGTAGGGCTACAACGTTTGGAAATAATGGTGATCCCCTTTGATGGTTTGGCTGCTTTAATGGGTGCCTTCTGTTTTATGATCGTCGAGATTGTAGACATATTCCGGCCATATTGTTTAGCCAGATCACTAACACGCACACCTCGCTCATGTTTTTCTATTATTTCTTATTTTAGTTCTAATGAAAGCATTGACTTCTTCCTTTTCTCACCGCTACTACTTCCTGAACCGAAACTAAGCTTTTTAGGACCCATGATTATACGTAAAATCAAAAATGAAACGTGAGAAAAGGAAGATAAAAAACAGTTAATAACGGAGCAAATAGAGAACAACCACACGATGCTCACGAGATGAGAGGACTGATCAAGGCGACGCTCGATTGGTGTCCCTTCGATGTGCTGCCGTCTACCGGCGTAAACAAGAAACTACGATCAACGCTTCGAGGAAATTCTACGCGTACGCATATGATCTACATCGTATGTTGGAGCAGGACTTCGGGTGTCGAGATGTAAATTTGATCGAATTTTACTTCGGACGTTGGAAAATTCGTATGTAAAGACAATCGTATGTAGAGGTTCCACCGTACCATAAAGTTCAACATGATTTGAATTCCACTGAAGTAACACCGCTATGATTTTCTAATATAGCCATCAAGTTGAATTATTAATCTCTTGTTTTCATTAATTTGTATAAGGGAATGTGTGAAATACAGTCACTTTAGCATTCCTTTTTACGGAAACATTTTGAAAAAAAAAAAAAAAAAAAAAAAATTTCTTGGTATTAGGCTACAGTGGGGCTTCCTCGCTAGGTAAGGATACGGTTACTAGGTTAGGTAAGGTTAGGTAGTTTGTTTAGGTTAGCTGGTGGCCTTGCTTTTTGCTGATTCAACATGTGCCATTATTCATACGTTAAAACAAATTCTTTAATTCATTCCCCACCCAAAAACCCAGTTTGGCTCTGGGGGTCCTCCAAATTTAGAAAGGTTAACAAATAGAGTAAAAATACTGTTCCTCCTCAAAAAAAAAAAAAGGTCTGCTTTCGCTAAAGCACTACGTAATTTTAGAAAGAAATATTATCAAAATTATTGGTGGAGGAACTATTGTATAGAATTACCGAAATATTTACTCACATTTTAATTATTTACCTGGTTATCCCAACCAACTGCAAAGGTTTAAAAACTTACAAATGAAATCACTTCTTTCATGTAGTTCAGAAAATTAACAATTCTGCTTACCTCTGGCTTGTTCATGGACTTCCTATCAGATAATTTATAAATGACCGTAATTCAAAAATTTACATCTGAATACTGCATAAAACTATGCAAATTTCCACTTTGTCGTCCGTTATTCAAAATGCATGTTCAAAAGAATACTGTCATAATGTGTTGAGAAATTTTAAGCTTCAAATAAAACAAGGATAGGAGTACCATAAAGTTTAACAGGACTTGAATTCCACTGAAGTAACACCGCTATGATTTTATAATATAGCCATTAAGGGGTAAATTATTATTCTCTTGTTTTCATTAATTTTAACGATCGTACAAGAGAATGTGTGAAACACAGACACTTTTGAATTCCTTTTTACAGAAACATTTCAAAAGAAAAAAAATATAGGTAATGATGCAGCAACTAGGTTAGGTTAGGTAGTATGTTTAGGTTAGCTAGTAGCTTTGCTTATTGCTAATTCAACATGTGCCATTATTCGTATGTTAAAACTAATTCTTTAATTCATTCCCCATCCAAAAAACCCAGGTTTCCCACTGGGGTAATCCCCCAAGATGGGAAAGGTTAATAAGGTAAAAATACTAAAATTATTAGTGGCAGAGCTATTGTATAGAAATACCCAAATATTTACTCACATTTTAATTATTTATCCGGTTATCCCAACCAACTGCAAAGGTTTCAAAACTTACAAATGAAATCACTTCTGTCATGTAGTTCTGAAAATCGACAATTCTGCTTACCTCTGGCTTGTTCATGGAATTTTTATCAGATAAATTTATAAGTGGCCAAAATTTAAAAACTGACATCTGAATACTACATAAAACTATGCAAATTTCCACTTTGTCGTCTGTTGTTCAAAATGCATGTACAAAAGGATACTGTCATAATGTGTTGAGCAATTTTGAACTCCAAATATATCAAGGATATGAGTACCATAAAGCTCAACATGACTTGAATTCCACTGGTCTAGTAGACAAGTAACACCACTATGATTTTCTAATATAGCCATTAAGGGACAAATTGTCATTCTCTTGTTTTCATTAATTTTAACGATCGTACAAGAGAATGTGGGAAATACAGACACTTTTGAGTTCCTTTTTATGGAAACATTTTGAAAAAATATATTTATATATTTTTCTTGGTATTAGGCTACAGTGAGGCTTCCTTGCTAGGTAAGGATACGGCTACAGGTTAGGTTGGGTTAGGTTAGGTAGTTTGTTTAGGTTACCTGGTGGCCTTGCTTATTGCTAATTCAACATGTGCCGTTATTCGTATGTTAAAATGAATTCTTTTATTCATTCCCCACCCAAAAACCCAGGTTTCACACTGGGGGTCCCCCAAGATTGGAAAGATTAACAGACAGGGTAAAAATACTGTTCCTCCTCCTAAAAAAAAGTCAGCTTTAGATAAATCACTAAGAATTTCATCAGAAAAGAATAACTATTATAGAAATTATTAGAGGCGTAGCTATTGCATAGAATTACCCAAATATTTACTTAAATTTTAATTATTCATCAGGTTATCCCAACCAAATGCAAAGCAGGGCTGCCAATGCGATTTTCAGGAAATACCAAGATTATTTGCTCAAAAAACCCCAGCTTCATATGAAAAAACCCAGCTTATGTAAAATGTTTGATTTAAATGAAAAATAACGTAATCTTACTTACTTCTACTTATATTATGACCTCTTACAATTCCTCATCAGATTTTTCCTCGTTTCCTCCCGACAATGTGACAGATTCCCTTTTTCCTTCTGGATTTTCCGTCTTTCCAAATATCGTTTGCTTACATATCCTTCTTCCAAGTCGGTGATCAATAAAGACTACATACTGAAGGAAGATAGGAAGGCTCAAAATAGAATATTAATACGCTAGTTGGCAAATCCAAAGTGAACACAATAGTTGATTGCTCCGATTTTAGATGGCGTTGTAGGTATACATCGTTTGTCGTCTGTTTGTTTATACTCAGAATTTGACAGTTGACTCAAACGAAAGCATGGCACCGACAGTAAAGAAGTCACACAAGTGTGTTGTGTGCCATAAACAAAAAGAAACCGATCCTCATTTGGTATTTCACAGGTTCCCTAAGGACAAAGAACGGTGAGTACAAACAGTATAATACATGCAGTATGTGCTGCTAATGAGTAAGCCCCACTGATATTGGATGTAAGATTAAGGCAAGGCATCCACAGTTAATCTCTTTTGTTTATATAGTCTTTGGATCAATCGTCTACTCGGTTCCCACGCTATACAGCTCATATTGCTCCTTCTAATAGACTGTTTTGCGAGCAACCTATCTTTCACGGTTTCGCCTTTTAATTAGTTACTGTTTTTTGTTTTAACACAGTTCATTAGCGAAAATATCCTTTCCACACATGCAGAAGAATGGGGTAAGAGGGTCAGATTAGTCATAAAACTGGATAGCAAATCATATTATAGATGATCCAAACCATCTCTTATATCCTTCAACTTGAACCAGTATTCGGGGATAGTCATATTTTCAACAGATACTGGCAAACTGTCTGCAGTCAAACGAAAAATTCTCCACTGGTCATCTAGACGATTCAAACTGTTTTCAGATACAATGTTTGGGAATTGGACAGCTAAAGGAATTATAGAGTCAGGTGATTTGCTATCACTAGCTATCTTGGGGTTTAATATCTTTATCTTAGCAATAATCTCATCTTCATTAACTGGAAATCTCTTTCTAATTTGTACACATAGTTCGACTAAAATTTTTAAAAATTCTGTTTTGAATCTTCTAACAGATATTTCATCAGCAAATGGTTATTTAATTAACTGTAAAATGGTTTTCCCCCAAGGTAAATATCAATCACATCTTTGAAATATTTTTCACTGAATGGATCAATTTGTGATATTTTTTTCATTCTTCAGTATATATCATCTTGTATAAAGAAACTCAGAATATTTTTGTATTCAGCTGATACCATTTCATAAAGCATAAACAATCGGAAACGTTCAGATTGAGATTCGATGATCAGTAAGTTTACCTTTTTCTAATATGTATTGCAGAAAAAGTAACATATGGTTGGTTCCACACTAACTCAGTGTTTCACAAATTCTTCGGGATCCATCTACTTTGTCTGTTTTGATTCGCTTTGAAAATAAAGAAATAATGCATCATATTGTTCTAATATTACTGTAATTACTTTTTCTCGTGAAAGTCCCCTTGTTTGTGAAATTTTAGGTATCTTATGATTAGCGATTGCAATAGCCTCTTGAATAAGTGTATAGCTCCTCTGTCTCTTGCTGCTTCGAGAAAAATAAACTGTTACATTCTTCGAAAAAGGCTTCCAAGTAATTGGGCAATACACTAACAGCAGGGCTGGCGCACAGAGCAAATGAATGACACACGCATCCCATAATAAATGCTGAAGGCACATCATCCTTCAATAATTTCTGAAATCCACTTCTAGTACTCATCACAGACGAGCAGTTATCACTGCCAAATCCAATTATATTCTATAAAGGTATTCCTTTTTCTTGTAGCGTAGTCTTCACAGCATTTTAGAGACCCAGCGATGTTCCTTTTTCAACAACGATGTTATCTAGAAGTGAGTCTCCGACGTCACACGTTTTCAAATCGAAATATCTCAAGACTACAGCTGAAATTTGTGTGACGGAAATGTCTGTACTTTCGTCAATTATAATGGAAAACTTTTGTGTTTCACAAATATCAGTCACCATTTCTTTCTCAAGAAGGGCCATTTCACCTTGCATCACATAGGAAAGTTTTGTTCTTCCATTGACAAATTTTCAGGGATTTTGCTGTCAGGGAATGCCCTCTTACACCAATCAAAGAGATGATCAACATTACTGAAGGGAATATTAATTCAACAAAATATCACACTTCGCTATTTTTCCACTTTCCGACGACTTCTTTTTCTCAAAATACCAAGCTATATTAACACTAACGTTAGATTTTGCTTCATCATAACACTTCCTGTGTTTCACTGTAGACTTGTGTTTCACCAGCATAGATTTGTTTGCATTCTTTAGAACAACTTTGGAACATTTGCAGAAGCTAGCGTCCTTATCATTTGCATCCTGTTGAAGCCAATCATTCAATTCTGTATCTTTCCGCCATTCTTGCTTAAATGACTTAACATACCACTTGCTCTTTTCACTAGAAGTCCCTGAACTTCCTGCCTGTATTTCCTCACTCATAGCTATCACTAACGTAGCACAAAATAACAAGAAAACTACGTTAATCACTTAATGCAGTAATTTATCAGTTCCGAATCATGTGGCATTACTCCTTTTCACTGAGTGCACTCAGTGCAGTATTCCGTTATACCTGAGTTTGCCCCTTGGGGTTGGCCAGCCCGTAAGCATGAGCTGTACTTCTTCTTCTTTAGATTGCCCGGAGCTTCTCTCCGTATACGGTACGCGTTTCAATCTTATCGTGATTAACCTTGAACTTTCGGCCTGTTCTGTTGATTACATTCCCTGGCAAGCTTTGGGAAAGTAAAATAAATACAATTACATGTAAAAAATTTTATTTATCTTTTTTATATATTCTTTATTTATACTTTTAACTAATTTTCCTGAAAACCCTAGATTTCAGTGTTTTTCTCAAAAGAAAAACCCAGAAACCCAGATAGGTCTTGAAAAAAGAAAAAAAAAACAGTATTGGCAGCCCTGCTGCAAAGGTTTCAAAATTTACAAATAAAATCACTTCTGTCATGTAGTTCTGAAAATCGACAACTCTGCTTTACCTCTGTCTTGTTCATGGAATTTCTATCAGATAATTTATAAGTGGCCAAAATTTAAAAATTGGCATCTGAATACTACATAAAGCTATACAAATTTCCACTTTGTTGTCAGTTGTTCAAAATGCATGTACAAAAGGATATTGTCATAATGTGTTGAGAAATTTAAAGGTGCGATTAGATTGGAGAGTTTTTTCCGCGAGTTGCTCTCAGACAGCTGGTCTATGGAATGTAAACAGGCTGTAGAGTACTCTCCGAGATTTTCTCTCTACTCTCGCGAGTGTTTCTCTTTTCTCTCGCGTGCTACAGTCTAAACACTTTAGACAGCACGCTCGTAGAGCTAGGTTGTTGCTCTCCACTCTCTCCAGTGAATATTCAGATCTCTGAAACTTTTCGTTTACTCTCGCGAGAGAACATGTGCCAAAAAGGGGAATAAAGACCAAACAATTGCATTAATTCAGCAATACGAGAAATTTCCTGAACTGTGGAATGTGAATTTGCCTGAGTACAGAAACAAAGAGCTGAAAATGAGTAAAATTAAAGGAATAACTGAGAACTTGGGAATCAGCAAAAAAGAAATTACAAGGAAATGGCAAAATCTTCGGAGTCTAATGTGTACTGAAGCTAGAAAATTAAAGAAGAAAAAAAATGGGAGTAGAGCTGAAGAAATAATTAGTGTAAAAAAAAAATTAAAAAAAAATTAAAAACACTACCCACAAACATACACACACACACTTCAATACCCGTTATTTTTAACGAGCATGTGCACTGGATTATTTGTTATTATTATTTGAAAAAAAAAAATAATTTTATTAAATATATTTAATTCAAATAAATGCTTAAAATTTACATATTTAATTTAAATATTTGAATTTAACGGGAACGTGCAGTAGATTATTTGTTATTATTATTAAAAATAAAAATATTAAATACATTTAATTTAAATAAATGATTATAATTTAAATATTTAATTTAAATTTTTGGATTTAACGGGCACGTGCACTAGTTACTTTGTATTTATATGTTATGCTTTCTTATCCTAACCTACCCTCCCTCACTTACTGCTCACTCCAGCATTTTTTTGTGTTTACACAGTGTTTTATAAAACACTTTATTTCTTCAGGAACTGCCTAGCTCTGAATTGATCTGGAAACGGGAATCAACCAGAGTATTAATATGGAAACAGGAACCCCCAAACATACGAAGTTCTTATAGCTCTATGTATCTTCCTCAAACAATTCTCTTAATAATTTTGCGTGTGCTCCATCTTCTCCCCTTCTGCTTATCCATTTTCGGACCCACAAACTTCTTTTCCTTTTCTTTTTCACTTCGTTCATAATTATTAATGCAGCAGCAACACGGTACTTTTGAGACATGTTCTCTCAACCCTCGCTAGTCGTCGACTGAAACTGGCTCCAGTGTAAATAGATGCGCGAGAAATCTTACCCGACTCTCGGACACTTTCTCTCGCGACACTCACTCACAGCTCTCGGAGTGAAAAACTTGCTGGTAGTATAAACACACTGTAGAGAAAGTCGCGCGAGAGTAGCCGTCTCTCGGGAGAGTTTAATCTCCAGTCTAATCGCACCTTTAAGCTCCAAATAAAACAAGGGTAGGAGTACCATAAAGTTCAATATGACTTGAATTCCACTGGTCTAGGAGACAAGTAACACCGCTATGATTCTATAATACAGTATAGCCTTTAAGGGAAAATTATTATTCTCTTGTTTTCAATAATTTTAACGATCGTACAAGAGAATATGTGAAATACAGACACTTATGAATTCCTCGTTTCAGAAACATTTTGAATATATATATATATATATATATATATATATATATATATATATATATATATATATATATATATATATATATATATAGTTTTCTTGGTGTTAGGCTACATATATTATTTCTTTGGTGATGTGAAAGGGCTTCTATGTTTAACTAGCGAATCACATCACTTACCGGAAAGATTTGTTCTACATGAAACCTAGCTTTTCTGATGGAGACAAACTTAAGAAATTCAACGATAGGAAATGTTTAATTGTTTTATATTTCCACAAGGTTTCATAAGAGGATTTGCGTTATGTGTGTTATTCTAGTCTATGGTGGTCTTAGGCAATGTATCAATTAATCATGCGATTATTATTTTTCATGTCATACTGATCTGTTTTTGTTTAACTTTGTATTTATTCTAAGACAAAGCTTTCTCATATGTAATTCTTTCGTTTCACTGTCTTTAAATGAAACTTATAAACAACCAGTTGCAAATACAAGAAAATATAATTGAATTTATTTCTGACAAACTGTACAAATATTTTATACATGTAAGTTACAGTCAAACTAAATAATCCACTATAGATAGGTGCTTCATGGCGCATCGACTCCAAACAACAGGGGAAAAAATTATCAGAAGACGTTGACTTACTGACATCGATTCCTTATAAGCCGGAAAAAAAAAACGTTGATTGACTGACTGAGACATGAGGAGTAAGATTCACTAAGGGCACTGGGCAATCAACTTTTCTGTCGTATTCGCAGTTCGGGCAAAGAACAATGACACTATCGAGTGGGAACATTATTTCAGAGGTAACATGTATATTGTATGTCATTTGGCTGTTACTATTTCTTGTCTCACAAATGTTATCTGCATCGCCACAAAAGAATATAGGTCCATTCTCGTTTCCTTTGTCTAAAGTCTGATTCATAATTTCACTGCAATCTTGCAGTTCATTTCGAAATCGTTACACGGGTAGGCCTGCCGATAATTCTTCATTACCGTTTTCATAATCTTAATTTTAAAATTATTACCAATTAAGGCAATGTTATCAGAGTTCTCTTGCTTGAAGGTACACTCAGGCACACCATTTTGTTTCCTTTCCTCACTGGGCTATTTTCCCTGTTGGAGTCTTTGGGCCTATTATGTCCTGCTTTGCCAATTATGGTTATAACTTAGCAAATAATGATAATAATACGTGGTTACACACAAGTTCTCATCTATGCCCACCTGACGTCTGTCTCTGTACAGCGAACGAATAAAGATACTATGGTCATAAACATCCATGCTTCTACGCTCAGGGGGTTAACTACTGCAATGTAATTATTCACTGGCTACTTTCCTCTTGGTAAGGGTAGAAGAGACTCTTTAGCTGTGGTAAGCAGCTCTTATAGGAAAAGGACACTCCAAAATCAAACCATTGTTCTCCAGTCTTGGATAGTGTCATAGCCTCTGTATCATCATCCTTGGCCCTTGGGGTAAAGAAGTTCTCTTGCTTGACGATACACACGGGCACATTATTCTATCATTTATCTTCCTCTTGTTTTTTTTTTTTTTTGTTTTTTTTTTAGTTCTTATAGTTTATATATAGCCTATATATGAAAGATTTATATTAATGTCGTTATTATTCTCAAAATATTTTATTTTAATTGCTAATTACTTATCTTGTAGTTTCCTTATTTCCTTTCCTCACTGGGTTATTTTCCCTGTTGGAGCCCTAGGGCTTATTGCATACTGCTTTTCCAACTAGGATTGTTTTAGCAAGCAATAATAATAATAATGATAATAATAATAATATGGAGTCAAGCTACGTAGTTCTGGTCGCAATGCTTGAACTTTGATGCAAGAGCCGTGCCTCTGGATCTTGCGCTTCTGACGTCATCAATGCTCATGCTTGTCATCCATCATACTAGGGGCTAGACGCACCGTCAAAAAAGCCCCTGTCCGGAGAGAAGCTCCGGGCAATCTAAAGAAGAAGAAGAAGAATCCATCATAGACTAGTAACAATGTTTGCCCCCATAGATATACATGTTTGCTCCATGGACATTTATGGTTTGCTCATCGGGTACTGCCTGGTCGTGTGAACATTTGTCCACGGACTTCTAAAATTATCAAGTTCAGCTAGAGAAATTCTTTATGTTGAAATATACGGTTCTGCTAGACCTTTTCCGCTAGCGATCGTTAAAATTTGTGATGAATTCATAAATGTCCTTGGTAATTATTGTGAATGCACAGGTCTCTATGCTCCACAGACCAAAATTTACTTATAAACTAATATTCAACCCTACTAAATTATATGAATAAACGAATCGTCTGAAATTAGGGATTAACATGAATAAAACAAGATATCAGGTCACATCTAGTTATTACCTTGCAGAATTTCTTATGCAAGATGATACAGAGTATACATGCATCCATTGTTATATCATGAGAACTGGGAATATAATGCACGTGTAGGCGAAGGATGTATTTTATATGGCAGAGGAAAATCAACTCTAGAATTATATTAGCATTGGGCATCACTCTTTCTTCGGTCAC
The DNA here is from genome assembly GCF_036898095.1 of Palaemon carinicauda. Taxonomy (NCBI): domain Eukaryota; kingdom Metazoa; phylum Arthropoda; class Malacostraca; order Decapoda; family Palaemonidae; genus Palaemon; species Palaemon carinicauda. Next base: position 37,313,547 of record NC_090739.1, on the reverse strand, counting down.
TTCTTCCGTCGAACACTTCCAGCTCTTGTCGGTATTGTGGTGAAACATCAAATGGATCTGGTGTAGAAAAGTACTCAAAATAGTTCCACATGTGAATCCATGACGTAAGTGGTCGTCCAACATTAATATCTTCTGCTTCTTGGAAATTTTGAGGGAGAGGAAGACCGATGGTTTCAGGGAGAAACAAAGTTGCCAGAAAACTCACTCCCGATAAGGCAAGCATGATCCAGTATGGAAACGATGTTCCAAGATTTGACTGCAAAGATTATTAAATAACATTATGGACTGTATACTTAATATTTGAATAGAAATTAAATTAGAAAAAGAAAATACGAAGTGAAAAGGGATTTTAGTGGCATTAATAACTTTTATTCCAACTGGACTCTTGGGTTGTTAAAGTTCTTTTGGTGACTGAAGGGAAATTGAGTCATTAGCGTGGTAATACATAAGATGTTACTTATTTATTTTGATGCCCGTTTTAAGCCATTTTATAATATCATGATTAGCTTCCTAATTTCAGATGAAACATTCAAAAGTGATCCACACCCGATTTTTTTTTTCTTCAAAGCATCTATAAACCAGTGATCAGGGTTGTGCTTATGCTAATTTTCTTTGAACTGTTTCTTTGAGGATAGTTATTCACGCTTGGATTCTCGTGTTGGTGGCGTTTAAAATTAATAGCTGTAATCTATATTAGTTTGTTTAAAATATAGAAATAAAAAGTAAGAGGTAAGAATAACATGTTGTTAGAATATAATTATCAGCATTATAATTTTCACATCTTGTAAAACAGAGGCAGAATCTCTCTCCAACGATAATATTGTTTGATGATATTTATGATAGCTATTGCTCAGTAAAACTTGAGGATATGTATTAGGAAATTTTATAATTTTCT
>NC_090739.1:37305152-37307652 GCF_036898095.1 Palaemon carinicauda | reverse complement strand
AAGATCCAAGACACAAGCGAAGAACAGCAGAAGCCCATAATCCAGCCGACAGACGACAGGAACACCACAAGTGTTCTTTTATTTACGGACACAAATTCCATAACTGGAATATACAAACAAATTACCAGATAGCTAAATGCTATAACAACCAATAAAAATTTTATTTGCTAATTAAAAGTGACAATTAATTAAATCCCATAACATTAAAAAAGGTATATAGTACCAATTTATGTCGGCTAACTCCATTATATATTAAAAAACCTGACCGTAAACTAAATGTTTTAATGATAAACAAATAAAACAAAAATATATCGGTTTACTAAATTTTATGAATGTAATAAAAATGTGTCGATCAAATACATGATAAAACAATGCAATGCACATACATACATATATATATATATATATATATATATATATATATATATATATATATATATATATATATATATATATCAGTTTAATATGTTTCATCAAATTATAATTGTAATTTGTCAGTTAGATAGAGGATACAACCATATATATATATATATATATATATATATATATATATATATATATATATATATATATATATATATATCATCTTACTATATTTCATCAAAGTATGATTAAAAAAATATCGGTTAGATAGATCATAAAAAAAGGCAAAAATAGTATGTTGATTAACTAAATGGTACAAAAAATAAAGAATGATTAGTATAGTCAAGAACTTGAATTTCTAATCCTATGGGGAGATTAAATTCATATAACAAACAATAAGACAAATAAAGTATTATTCATTTTCTATGATTATAGACAACTTTTCCGATGACCAATACGTATTTTCAAATTAAGTAAATGGACAGTGTATGGTTATATCAATCTGTAATAGCAGGCTATAATAAATGTAAATGATATACGTAAAGTTACGGTTTTACCGGTGATTTACCAGTATTAGTATTGGTCAGAACAGCGATGAAAATAATATTTGGGTCATTGAACGTTTGTTAACCAAAAACATTAATTTTTTGCAGTCATACGGAATTCTCTCTTTTCATACACAATATGTGGTTCCCAACCTTTTTCCTGTCATTTCCCCCCTGCACGCAGTGCAACCCTCCAGATTTCCCCCTTCATGTGTATGAGGGAAAGAGTAGTTGAAACACACTGTGACGACTTACTAATTTATTTTTCCATTATACAAATATACTGATAAACAAATAGTTACAGAGTAAAATGGATAGAGAGCGGTTAGTAACAACTAACCGCATAGCCATAGAGCTGTGAGGTTAGCTGTTACTAACGCTCTCTATCCATTTTACTCTGTAAATAGTTACAGAGTAAAATGGATAGAGAGCGGTTAGTAACAACTAACCGCATAGCCATAGAGCTGTGAGGTTAGTTGTTACTAACGCTCTCTATCCATTTTACTCTGTAACTATTTGTTTATCAGTAGCCTATATGGAGAGCGGCTAGTAGCAAAATAAAAGGACTTTAGTTTATTCTTCCACTTCAAAATTGAATTAGTGAGAAGGTTGAGGCTGCTTCTTGTGCACCAGTGTATCAATATCAGGGCTAGCTTTATCACCTGATATTTTTTTTAGTTAGTAGGTAGTGTAATTATTTCCCCCCTGGTAGCTTCAAATTCCCCCCAGGGGGAAATTTCCCCTAGGTTGGGAACCGCTGAGTCTAGATGATATTGGAGGCTATTCAAATGATCTTAGACACTGTATTTTGCCTATGAGATTATGGTAACCTAAAGAGCAAGTTATAGATTAGTGGATTTCTATATCAGTTTCGCCGATGTTTTATAAAAAGGATATATGATCTATAAGGATGATGCTTTTCTATTAAATATCATCACAAGAAAAAAATGACACTACTCGATCAAAAGATGATATAAACCAATTATGCCTCGTAGTTTTTATTCTTTTGTTTTGAGTGACAAATTAATAATGATTCATAACTAAGTTGCAGACTCTATTAATGACCCCTGGTCACTAAGTTATTTTTTAAAGACAAATGAAACTTTACTTCTCTGGATCCTGGTTTTGATAAATACCCAATCTGTTATACATGAATATGCATGAAAATAGACTCTTAATAAAATATCGTTATTAAAAGAGTTCTTATACTTACCAGTCATGAATGGCATCTGGTAATTACACTGGTAGCCCAGACCGGCTAAGAATCTGAACGCCAGATGGAATTCAAAGGTCGGAGCCCAAACTACAGCCGCTGTAAACATTGCCTGGAGACCAATCGCTATGTAAAACGCCACTCGACGACCAATGCTGAGTAAAACATATTAAAGAGTAAACGTATTTAATACCTTCATCTTTATATCATGATTAAGACTGTGAAAATATCTTGCAATTCAGCTAAATTGATATGTTTTGTACCCAGAAAACTATCAATCATATTCAAAGGAAAATGGAACGACAACAATGTCCTCAACAGCACACGTCCATTCCCTGAATATGTTGAAATAAATGTGTTTTGCCTAGCTTGACCCTAT
>NC_090739.1:37292652-37297652 GCF_036898095.1 Palaemon carinicauda | reverse complement strand
AATTGATGGGACCCACATTGTTCACAAGGAGAACAACTACGGCAGACTTATAATTGCTGAAGCTGTGAGCATCGCTCTCCAGGCTCCAACTTTGAACATACACAAAAATTCTAATTTTAGGCTCCCCTCAAGCAGAAAGCGACATGGATAAGCTATATAGTGGGGCAGGTCCGAGCGTGCATCTAGTATGTGCGAGCATGTCTATGCATATATATGTAAGTAATCAACCTTTATCTTCGTAATCTAAATATCTCTGAATTTTTAAAATTTTCACCGTTTCTTTTTTAACTTTTTAATTTTTTAAACTTTTTCTTTAGAATGTAATTTCGCCTTAATTAATAGTAGTATTTGTAGAAGTTGACGTATAAAAGGAATCGTAAACTTATGGAAGCCAGCAATCACTTGATAAAGACAAAGTTTAGTCGAAACAGTGCTGTAGTGAATAAAGTATGAAGAGAAGAAATAATTATCGTTCATTATACAAAAGGATTACGTCTGATAATTTAAAGAAGCTGAGGAAATATGAAGATTCCTACAGGAAACACGTTGAAGCCACTAAGCCTATCGTCTTCAATGAAAATTGCATTAGAGAGAAGCTGTGTCCCAAAAGCATATATATATATATATATATATATATATATATATATATATATATATATATATATATATATATATATATATATGTGTGTGTGTGTGTGTGTGTGTGTGTGTTTGTTTTAAGAACCTCAATATTTTGAATGGGTCCATTTGTCATTCTTTACAAGCTTTCAGAGGCCAACTGGGTCCCTCTTCAGATATGTTAACAATGTAAAAACGCAGAAAATAACAGATTTTATATCCACCCGGATTACAACCGACCGCTCCAGATGTGGTCCCACAGTATGGCCCATAGACTAATCCATGACCTAATAATCTCGTAGACGCGCCCTTAAAGATCTGAGATAATTGCCTTTACTCGGATTATTAGAGGTCGTAATTTTGTCAACGGCTACTTTCATGTTATTTTCTACCTTATGACCAACGTTGACTTCCATTGCATTTTTTTTTTTTTTGAGTATTTGATGAGGGAATTTTCTACAATCAGCCTTGAAGTTTTGTTGGAATGTGCGTAAATAGTAAATTTTCTCCCAATCTGCTTTATGGTGTTTATTCCAGTAGTGTTTAGCTAGGACTAAGATTTGATAGTATTTTGTAGGTGTTCAACACACTGTAAATTACACTGTTTGAAATAGAGAGAGAGAGAGAGAGAGAGAGAGAGAGAGAGAGAGAGAGAGAGAGAGAGAGAGAGAGAGAGAGCGCTTTCTTTTCTTTACTAATTTAAACAATGGACATTGATGATTTATAAAGCATTTTTAATTATTCAGATTGGTGGACCACTCACGGACCTGTACGTTCACACTAGAAGTACTCACCACATAAGCAATGATGAAAGACACTGGAATCAGGACAAAGCCAACCATCCACTTCTGATAAGGACCGAAGCTTCCCACTGCCGCGAATAAGTCTTCCAGCTCCTTACCCATGGGTCTAGTTTCTTCTTTTCTTAACCTTACGAGCCGAACTTGGAGGAAGGAAGGATTAGTTAGTTAACTCTGTTATAGGCAATAGTAGGTTTCACACATTCTCAATATCTAATAATTCCTTTTACTTCCTTAGATAAAAGGAGACTGTTTTTTAAGAAATTATCAAATACCATAACAACTACCGTTATATATCCCAAGTAAAATATATTTTGGGTAAAATTAGTAGTAAAACTTGAAATTATGAATGAATTTGGAAATGGAACGTCTAGCGTAAAAATAATTAGAAATTAATAACAAGGAGTGGCTAAAATATTGGTAAAAGTATAAAATGGTACACTCGCACGATATATCTCCCCGAAATAATAAAGAGCAAGTGTCTGATTATATATTTTGTGGAGAGTCCTGCAGTATTATAGAATTCCTCTTAAATATGTAAATTTGATTAAATCTGTTCATGAGCATAGCAAGTGCAAAGTTAATGTTAGTGGAGTCCTATCAAATGAATTTCCAGTGAACAGTGGAGTACTCTAAGGGAATGTGTTGTTACCTATGTTGTTTATCCTCTTCACAGGTTTTGTAATGCATAGAACAGTTGAGGGTGGTCGAAAAGGATTACACTGGATTAGTAACAGGAAATTAGCTGAATTAGAATATGCTGATGACGCTCTCCTTATTAGCAGAACATCACGGGACATGCAAAACTTGCTTACCAGAATGCATGAAATATCCCATGAGGTTGGGCTCAAGATAAATAGAAGAAAGACAGAGAGGATGAGAACGGAATATGTAATGGAAGATGAAATATCATTGGAAGGAGAAATTATTAATGAGATGGAATCATTCAAATATGTAAGGACTATGATCTCTAATAGGGATCTTTAGAATTGGAGTTTAATGAAATTTCATATAAAAACCAGGCTATATATCAGTTTAATGAGATCGGTGTTACTATATGGACATGAGTTGTGACATGACAATGAAACAGTATCCAACAGATTTTGTAGATTTGAGAACCAAGCCTTCAGAATTATATTGGGAGTCAAATGGCAGGACAGGATTAGAAATGAAACTATAAGAGAGATTATTCGAGTGTCATATATGGAGATCATGATGAGGGGTAGATGAAGATGGTTTGGGCGTGCTCTTCGCACTTCCCAAGAGAAATTGGTTCACCAATCTTTCAACTGGGCTCTACAAGGCACTTGAAGAGGAGGAAGACGCAGGCATACATGGCTGAGGACTATGACGCGCGAAGTAGGATATGATGAATAGAGAAGTATTGATTTAAAAACTAAAGATAGAGGCAACTGGTGAAATCTGGGGCCATTTGCGTCAATAGACGTAGAAGGAGATGATGATGAAGTTACGAAACTAGTGTTGGCATTATATACCTGTAACTCCCATATCTGGCCTTTAATAATGTTAGAAAATAACATATATCTCTCCCATTTCTTCAGTACCATTTAATATGAAATATTCAATTATAAATTATAATTTTGTATTCTACGGCACCCTTTATGTCATAAAAAACATTGTTTTCTATTAAACAAATAAATCAAATACACAAAAATATATCAAGTTGAACTGGTAGAAGAGGGCCGATTTGAGTATGATGGGAAGGAGTGTAGTCGAATTCACTTCAGCTGTCCGAGCTGGTACAACTAGTTATAAAGTTCAAGGATACTTACGATGATTATAAGTCTATTTAATTTTTTTTTTCCAGAAAAGAAATGTACGAGCATATCGTGATTATTTCACACGTCTACCATTCTGTATTAATCGATTACAAATCCCATAGATTTCGTTTTACTGCCAGATAGGTAAACTAAAACTACAATAGCATAGGAAATGCAATATCAGAAGTATATGAAAATGTACTGTATACACAAACTTGAAACTATAGACACACTAATTGGCAAGAAAAAGCATATCGTCAATAATATCTTGAATAATCTAATACTATAACCACGGAACTCCTAATTTGAAATAATTGCTGATAATATCTGATTTATTAGTTTTTATCTATATCACCTTATTAATATGACCTAAAACGATAGCAGAAAACAAAACCTTAGAAGACCTAAAATATTGAAGAAGAGAAATTATACGAAGAAGGAATTACCTCAAGCAAGATCCAGTAGCTTCAATGTCTCGTACCTCACCAACCACAAGTCGGGTAACTGACTGCAAAATGACAACTTGTTCATTGCGTATCACAGGTAGTTGCCACTTACAATTTATTCAGAAAAATCCTCTCTCGTTTTGGTAATATCAAATTACTGTCAAGAAGACTTTTAATAGGTGAACAAAAGTAAACATATTGAGAATAGATATTCTTTAAAAAGATACTTCTACCCCTAGGTAATAGATTGGCCAGGTACCAGTCACCCGCTGAGATACTACCGTTAGAGGGTTATTTGGTTCTTAGACTGGAAAGACAGTACTAAATTGGATCCCTCTTTCTGGTTACCGCTCATTTTTCTTTTGCCTACACATACATCGAATAGTCTGGCTTAATCTTTCCACATTCTCATTGGTCCTCACACCTAACAAGATTGAGACTACCAAACAATTCTTTTTGCTCAAGGGGTTAACTACTACACCGTAATTGTTCAGTGACTACCTTCTTCTTGGTAAGGGTAGAAGCGATTCTGTAGCCATGGTACGCAGCTTTTCCAGGACATTCCAAAATCAAAGCATTGTTCTCTAATCGTGGGTAGTGCCATAGCCTCTATACTATGGTCTTCCACTATCTTATTTGCTTTCCTCTGATTTTTTAAGCTTCTATAGTTAATATATGAACGATCTTTTTAATGTTGTTACTGTTCATAAAATATTTCTATTTGATTGTTCATTACTTATCTTGCAGTTTAATTATTTCTTTATTTCCTTTCATCACTGGGCTATTTTTCCCTGTCGGAGCCGTTGGGCTTATATCGTCCTGCTTTTCCAACTAAGGTTGTAGCTTACGCAATAATAATAATAATAATAATAATAATAATAATAATAATAAAGAGGTGGGGCCAGGGGGTTGAGCCCAAGGAGGTTAAATGGTTGAGCCTTCCAGGCTCAAGGAGTAAGGAGTCTCTAGGGATGCGGTTGCTAGACTTTGCTGATGCAGATACGAATTATCAACTGGGGAGGCCAATGGAAGGAAGGCTGGTATTGAACTACATGTCTACACACACATACACACACAAATATATATATATATATATATATATATATATATATATATATATATATATATCTAGTCTACTTATATATATATATATATATATATATATATATATATATATATATATATATATATCTAGTCTACTTATATATATATATATATATATATATATATATATATATATATATATATATATTGTATAAATATCAGCATCTCCTCCTACGCATGTTGACTTAAATGGCCTCAGTTAGATTTTGCCAGTCGTCTCTATCTTGAGCTTTTAAATCAATAACTCTCCA
>NC_090739.1:37262652-37287652 GCF_036898095.1 Palaemon carinicauda | reverse complement strand
AGATTGGGATATGTGTCGAAGGAACAAACCTATTGCAAATCAGAAGTTTAGTGTAATTCCATACAACTAGAGTGAAAGTTTGTCTTGCTAAAATAAAAAAAAAAATAGTCTGTTTTAGTTGTCTTTGTGTGTGTGTGTGTGTGTGTGTGTGTGTGTGTGTGTGTGTGTGTGTGTGTGTGTTGGTAGGGGGCTTTGTAATATATGCTTGTTTTGTAATAAAATGTAGTTTCTTATGTTGCCTAATTTAAATGGACAACACCCATTCTCCGCGGTCTTCGTTTCTTAGAATATGACTTATAAAGGTAAATTCATTTAGTTGTCCAAACCTTTTTGAAAACAAGTCGGATAATTTGTGTTATTCTCGTGATAACATTTTCTGAGTTGGGATACCTTAACGTGGTCAAAGAGTTTGCATTGACACGATCAGCAAATCTGTACTAGTCCGGGCCACCCATAATAGGTTGGCTTGCTGTGAGCGATCAGAAGCAAATCTCATACCATCACCCATCCGTAGTGGCCAGCGTGGTGATGAAAGCTGGCCAAAATCCTGACATGGATATGTTTGAGACCCTTGATTGTCCAACAGTAACGTGACAACACATCGACCCCGTCAAAACGAATCTCTCAAATTTGTGTATTTTTTGTATTTTTTTTTTCACAGCATTTCTGAAACACAGGTAGATAATTGGTAGCTTCTATTTACATCATCTTTGGATAGATTTTATATCCTCCACATTGTGACTGCTGTCAAGGTGGGAATTTTCTGTAAGTTACGTGCGCCACGAAACGTCCCTCCTCTTTTGGTGTTAGCGTATTTCCCATTAAGCCACTGCTTCTCACACATAGAGCTACGCTGTTAAACTCTGCTATTGGGATTGCTATTTCATTATATATATATATATATATATATATATATATATATATATATATATATATATATATATATATATATATATATATATATATAATGTGTGTGTATGTTGTTTTACGCTACACGTCAAAAATGACGGATAAATATTTAGAGATATGGACACCCGCTCCCTCTCTCCAGGGTATGACTACTACATCTCCCCCTATCCGAGGGACGGGAAGAGCTCAGTGTAACCGGGAAGGTTTATATATATATATATATATATATATATATATATATATATATATATATATATATATATATATATATATATATATATGTGTGTGTGTGTGTGTGTGTGTGTGTGTATAATAATAATAATAATAATAATAATAATAATAATAATAATAACAACGTATGTAGCCAGAGACTTGTTCTATATTATACTGTAAGCTATAGGGGAGATTGTCAAGCCTAGAAATTTCCCACTACTTTCATTTCACGTGATTCATATGATATATATATATCATCATCATCAGCAGTTGCTCGTCCATTGCAGGACAAAAGCCTCAGACACGTCCTTCCACTCCCGTCTGTTTATGTCAGACTACCCACATATCTTCTTCTTCTTCTTCTTCTTCTTCTTCTTCTTCTTCTTCTTCTTCTTCTTATTATTATTATTAGATAAGCTAGAACCCTATTTGGAAAAGCTCCCCAATCCATTGTCTTGTCTGTGTCTGTGTGTAAGGTTTTTCAAAGTGGCAATTCAGGTGTAGGCCTACCGTAGCCGTATTCTCGTCTGCAAGTAAAATTATGGGTTTAAATCTACAGTACACAACTATTACGAAGATCCTTTTGGTACAATCCTGCGAAGATTGATGAAACAAAGGTGCTTAATTTTTTTTCCTTTTCAAAATTCTGTGTGGATGTTCTTGAAAGATCATTCTTTGTCTAGTTTATGTGTCTGGCCAGGCCGCCAAGTCCAACCTACCAACGCATCTTTCGGTCCACAGATCCATAGTAAAAGACTCATTCATTACCTCGTTTGCAAACAGTAATCTCTCTCTCTCTCTCTCTCTCTCTCTCTCTCTCTCTCTCTCTCTCTCTCTCTCTCTCTCTATGGGCAGTTATAGAACCTCGGCTTCTGTTGTGCCTGTTTACTTACCAATGAACTTGACACTTATATTAGTCTGTTACCACAGTTCTAAAAGGATATATATAACACTTTTACAAGGCTAGCTTAGAGATTCATAAAAAACGGCCGTGAGAAAAAGGACGATGAAACAGAAGCAGAAGCATCCATATTCCCAAAAAAATCTCCAATGCTGTACAGAAATCCCTCAATTGTGGTCAGGAATTTCGTATGATTGGCCTTGATTTTAGTGCTGTCTTTGACCGTGTAAATCACAAGGCCCTTTTTTTTCAAACTCAAACAGTTGGGAGTGGGTGGGTCGTTTCTTAGCATCATTATTGAATTTTTAAGTAATAGATCGCAAAAAGTTGTTGTTGATAGGCACCTTAGTGAGTATAGTGATAATTGGTGTTCCTTGGGTGGTGTTCTTAGCCCATTACTTTTCATACTATATACACATGACACGTGGTTTGGCCTAGAAAACAAGCTTGTTGCATATGCAGACGATGCTACACTCTTTGCATCAATTCCATCTCCTGAATGTAGATCTGGGGGTTGGTGAATCCCATGATAGAGTTCTAGCTAAAATTAGTGTATGGTGCAAATTATGGGGCATGAAGTTGAATCCTAACAAAACTCAAAGTATGATTGTAAGTAGATAAAGGACAGTGGCTCCTCAACACCCAGATCTCGGCATTTATATGTGTCTATAACTCTGTATGACTTTTAAAATTCTAGGTGTGATTCTTGACAGCAAATTTACTTTTGAGAAACACATTAGTTCTGTGTCTTCTTCAGTTGCACACAAAATTGGCTTATTGAGAAAATATTGTAAGATTTTCGATTATCAATATATTCTGAAGAAGTGTTTTAATTCTTTCATTCTACATTGTTTCGAGTATTGTTCTCCTGTCTGGTCTTCAGCTGCTGATTCTCATCTTAATTTGTTGGACAGAAACTTACGGTCTATTAAATTTCTTATTCCTGCTCTAGATATTAATCTCTGGCACCATCGTTCAATTAATTCGTTATGCATGTTGCATAAAATTTTTCATAATTCTGATCATCCTTTACAATAATACACTGACACCGAAAAACCTGGCTTATTCCATTCACCATTCTCCTCTCCTCAGCCATATAATAACACTATGCGTACCAAAGATATCCTGCAATAGATACCGCATGAACCGAGTCGGCATACGTGTAGACGACAGCCTTCATGGTCGCTCGCTAGAAATCCAGTTCTCACCATTGTTTATGGTTAGTTTGCTACTAGTCCAGGAGCCAAGGGGTATTTTCAATGTTAAGTGGGCCCCAAAATAACCCACATGATTTTGATAGAGGACCACATGGGGCATAATATTAATGACGGTGCTTAATCTGAATCATGGCAATTTTCTCAGTTATCTTGGATTTGTCAGAAATATGAGTCCCTGAAATGAGCTATGAATGACTGGTGAAGCTACTTTCGATCGCTATAGTCAATACACTAATGGAAATGAATTACCACTCAAAAGAAAGCCCAACGAATACTCTTCAAGACTGGCCTTAAGTAATATTGATTAGCCAATTAACTTATTCAATAGGACTGTAAAGACAAAGGTATATATAAAAACTGAAAAATCTACAGATATTATAAATGAAAAAAAAAACATATGGACTGAATTAACTATTGTTTTAAGTCTCTAATATTCATGGACATATATAAGTTTTCAAAACTACAGCCATAATTTCTAAATTATTTGTTAATATGAAAAATCAGCCCAAGAATATGGTGATTTTACTGATATATGAGATAAATTCTGTTACACTTACTTTCAACTCTAGAACTTAAGGTACAAAAAAAAAATATCCCCATTATCATAATTTTTTCTTTTACATAGAAAATAGGTTTATAAGGTCAGTGGAAATGAATCAGGAAGCCCTTATAGACTAAATAAGAAATTAAAAAAATATGCCCACCGAGTGAAAGAAAAATTCATAATGGTTTTTTACACTAATCTTTTAGCCCAACCATCTAGATTATTACATCCTTTATCTGAAGTTTTTCACCTGCAGTACCAATAGCATATTAGTGTATGTTATCTGCAAACACTTCGGTTAGTGGCACAAGGTTTGCATTTACATGGCATTGGAAAGTCATCTGGAAGTAATATTTGGTATCATTCTGGGTCAAGGATGCCGTCAGCAGTATTGTGGCCAAAATTCCTTGAATCAAGGTGCACTTTCTCCAGAAAGTGTAATTCCATGTATGTCCCGTAAAATTCTCGGAGAATCCGCCCCTTGATAGAGTGATTGCTTAGGGTAGGTAGAGGATGGTCTTCTCATTGTGGTGGTAGGTAGTATCGTAACTCATCCAGTGTTTTGAAGGACGTTCCAGACTTGTTCATATTCACTGGAAACTCTTCTGTTAATGCAAAGTCAGTGTCATTTGGGAGTTTTCCAATATTTAGAGATGGTGACATGGTTTCGCTTTCAGTCCAGTTGTTTTTGTGTCAAATTTGCTTGTCAAGTCACAACCTGTAAGATGATGCAGTGCCACAAGTACTTTGCAAGTTTCTGTGCCTAACCCCTGAGCTAAGATACAAAGAGGAATATATCTGGTAGTATTTCCCACATCAGCTCTGATCCGCATTTTTCTTAATCTATGGCTCTTTAAGAGATCCCAATAATTCAATCTAAGGACCATGACGTTCATATCATCAGATACCACAGCTACCCTTTTTGCTTCATTACACGCTGCTTGGGGTATAATCCGCACATCGGCTTCTTCCAAGTTAAGGTATAATTCAGGAACAGCTGTAATACAGATATTGTGAATAGTTTTTCATGATTTGTTGTTACTGGAGTGACCCACCGACCTAACCATAACTTTGTTCTTGAAATTCTGATTTTGTATATCACAAAATAACCCTGGTAATTTGTCTTTGTTTGTGACCGAGGACCAGGAGTCTATATTCGCTGGTAACTGTGTCCCTGTATTCACTTCATTCAGGTCGATTGAAGTACAGCTACAGTATTCATGTATCTCATCTTCTTACTTCCTTAAATGATCCATCTTAATTTGCATTAAAGACAAAATCAATGCGCTCTGAGTAGGCTACTTTCTAATTCCATAAGTGAAATTTAGAAACTGTGAGCAAAAATCTCCAAATGTTTTCAACTTTGACAAACTCATGTGGAGGAAACCTCCCATGGCAGCAGTGATGCTTTCTGTATTAAGAGGAATCCACTGTCTTGTGTAAGATGTTTCTCTAACTCTATGCGTAGGTCACTTTCATTTGGTTTCTTCATCAGCCCATATCCATCAAATTGGTAGCTACCCTCAACCAAGTCAAATCTCAGTTAGTACTTCATATCATAGTCTCTTAGCTGGGCCATATCAAAGAGTTTCTGAGCCTCTCCGAGTATATTTTACTTTGTCTTTTCCTTACTCTATTTTTACGTTTCTCGTATTTTATAAATCTGAATGTTTTAAGGTTGGTCCTGTGAATGGTATCGAAGGTAGATGTTTGTTTTGTCACAAATCTCTCTCTTCGAAAGGTCTCATAATTTTTGCTGGTGTTATCATCAAACTTGGCAAGACTGTAGTGAACTTCAACGGACAAAACCTTCTGGTTTGACAATGTAGCGAAGGTTCAATTGATTTTCAGTCTTTTTTCATGGATATTGACATTGGGTTATCGTGCTTTCTGATGTACTCTTTCACATCATTGATCACAGTTTCAGATCTTTATGTGACTGGCTGATTAAAATCATGGTTTACTATAAGTTTTATTTCTGCTGTAGCTATATCACTGATTTCACATTGCAAATTGACCCCAGCCAACATCTCATGATATATAATCTACATTGTTGAAAATTTGCTATAAAATAACGGTAAAAATCCTGGAATAAATGTTGCAAGGCATATGCCATTTTAAGAACGGATGTATTGACGTAAAGGAGCAGTATTACAGTCACAAAGCTATAAAAGTTAATAACAAAGTAGGGTAAAATTATGTTCGCTAGTATTTTACTGAAATACAGCTGAGAACAGTATATTTTTTTCAGAGAATTTCTGAATAAAAATATGTTTTTTTTAAGTGTACAACAGAGCAATAAATGGTTCCATCTTTGTAGAATCAGTAATGCCACCTGCACTGTTCTAAGATTGGTGGATAATTTTTTCAAGACATATCAACACCAACAGTGTTAAATGACCCTTCCACTTGCTTTAACACAAACTTTCCTGCTTTGAAGTTTCCATATACTTCTGGAACATTCACCTGTAGCTTCCTCATATCATTTAGGTATACTGATGCCCATCGAATATAGTGGATTCTGTCACACTCAGCAAATAAGGGTACAGCAGCTTGTACACTGTAGAGGTGCAATTCACAATTTCCTTCTCGGTCAGCTCTCACAAGATCTTTTAGCACATTTATTGAAATTATCAAGCAGGGTTGATATTGGTGATATGAAGGATTCTGGATATTCCTTACTCAAGTCCCTCTTTTTCTTTGAAACATCTTCTTTCATTCCTTGTAGAATATTTAGCTCATTCATGTATTGTCACAAAAAATCTGCTCATTGTAGTCTTTCAATGCATTCAGAAAGCATAGATAGTACCTTCAGTGACATCCTACTGTGGAGGAAGACTTTTTTTTTGACAGATTTTATATATTTCTTTAGATTTTTACATCGTAATTCTTGTTTAAAATGTATTTCTCTATGAATTATACTTGTTTCTGATTTGTTGGATTGACTGCTTAAAGCATCTGCTGACCTGTCTTGCATGAGAAGGATGACCGCTAGTGGTTGCCTCTCCGTGGTCAAAACTATCGAACGCCCCTAAAGTGAATTAGCTGGTTTAAAATTTTCTTAGAAGTGGTACATGAATTTGACTAGTTGTGCTGCTATGTCACATTGGTATCTGAGAATCTCATCATAAATAATTGTTAGCCTAAATTTATTGAGACTAGAAAAGAGTGTCATTGACCTACAGGAATTGTAAATTGCTTCTGAATTCAGCATGTGGAGAGGCGTGCGTTTTCTACCATTATGTAAGATGTAGAACATAACTGATAGAGACAAAATTTTCTTATATTTAACAGATTGAGAACCAGAGTTTTCCTGTTGCTCAATATTGATTAGATTTTCTTGCATGTTCTCTAGGTCAAAAGAGCTGAAAAATAAACAAGGCTACATCATTTCAGATTAAAATGTCATTGTACCCCTTTTCTAGCTCACTTGCATCACAAAGTTGTCATTCAAGTGAAAGTATTGTTTCAAAATAGTCTCTCTCAATTGGGCACCACATCTTTTCATCACATTATGATCTGACCGCTTACGCTCATTTACTACATTTAACTGAGGTGCTTGCTCCATGCTCTGATATACATGATTGTTTCTCATCTTTCCTGATATAGTTATGAAAGCACATTTTATGACAGTACAAATTCAGCTGTAAAGACTTCATTTGCATCCTGTAAGTCACAAGCTCTGTTAAAAACGTCATCCTGGAGAACTTAAGATGCAATCAGAATTGCTTCTGCACGATTTTTCTTTCAGATATTCTAAATTTTTCATACTCAAATTTGTGTTTAACTTTTCCACATATAACACATGGTTTTGAAAATATATACACATTAATGGGCTTAGTTCCTGGTTGCGTGACTCAACCATTGATCGTCTTGTCTTCCCATTGGGATCCACAGAAGTATTATTTAGTATAAATTTCTCAAGTCTTTGTTTATGCACATAGTTTTTTATAACAGTCATTGTTAACATGATATGCAAACTTTATGTGATCAACCAACTAAAGTCTTTCATAAACTAAGTCCTTCCTCATGCCGGCAGCTTCTTGCAACCATTCTTTCCCGATTTCAGTATTTGTTGTACCACCAAGTGGTTGATCTTCTGGCATATGATGCACCTCTCATGCTCACAGACCAGGCATTGAGAGGTTGATGTCCTTACACATTTACTTGACCATCCATCTTAATCCAGAAAGAAGAACGGAAAACTATATGAGCCTGGCGAGCCATTACGCTCACACAATATTGATTAATTGAAAAGCCTTAACTACATAAATTAGTTTTGAATTTTCATTCTCATTGAATTGAAAACTTTTCTAACGTGTAGGTAAATAGTAGAGACTATTAGAGCAGGAGTTAATCCGTTCCGTGTACAGTATTTTGTTTAATTCCTTTTATTTATATCCATAGATTTTCAGTTTTTTATATATACCTTTTTTGTTTACGTTGCTGTTGAATAAGGTAATTGGCTAATCAATTTTATTTTAGGGCAATATTGAAGAGTACAAGCTTGGCTTTCTTTTGAGTGGTAATTTATTTCCATACGTGTATATCACTTAAGTGATATATCGATCGAAAGTTTCTTCACCCGCCAATCATAGGATCTTTTCAGGGATTCACATTTTTGACAAATCTATGATTTCTGAGAAGATCACCGTGATTCAGATGAAGCACCGTCATTAATATTATGCCTCAAGCAGTCCTCTATCAAAATCACGTGGGTTATTTCGGGGCCATCAGAACGACATGGCTAACTCACCCAAAAATAGATTTTTCCTACGTCAAAATCCGTTATATATATATATATATATATATATATATATATATATATATATATATATATATATATATATATATATATATATATATATATATATATATATAATATTAATGATAAATCTAATAAATCTTGGAAAACATAAAATGTAAGTCTGGATGACACTGAAGATCAATGGTAACCAAAACAGGATAGGTAGTAGGTTGGCCAGGGCACCAGCCGCCCGTTGAGATACTACCGCTAGAGAGTTAGGGGGTCCTTTGACTGGCCAGACAGTACCATATTGGATCCTTCTCTCTGGTTACGGTTCTTTCCCTTTGCCTACACAGACACCGAATAGTCTGGCCTATTCTTTACAGATTCTCCTCTGTCCTCGTACACCTGACAACACTGAGATTACTAAACAATTCTTCTTCACCCAAGGGGTTAACTACGGCAATGTAATTGTTCAGTGGCTACTTTCCTCTTGGTAAGGGTAGAAGAGACTCTTTAGCTATGGTAAGCAGCTCTTCTAGGAGAAGGACACTCCAAAATCAAACCATTGTTCTCTAGTCTTGGGTAGTGCTATAGCCTCTGTACCATGGCCTTCCACTGTCTTGGGTTAGAGTTCTCTTGCTTGAGGGTACACTCAGGCACACTGTTCTATCTAGTTTCTCTTTCTCTTGTTTTGTTGAAGTTTTTATTGTTTATATAGGAAATATTTATTTTAATGTTACTATTCTTAAAATATTTTATTTTTCCTTGTTTCCTTTCCTCACTGAGCTATTTTCCCTGTTGGGGCCCCTGGGCTTATAGCATTCTGCTTTTCCAACTAGGGTTGTAGCTTAGCAATTAATAATAATAATAATAATAATGAAAGAAATGAATTACCAAGAGTTAAAGTTGTTGAACGTATCTGTGAGACTATATAATATAAACAATAAGTAGTTTTTATGATAATCGCATCAAAACTCTACATGGTTATCGTTATGAAAGTGCAGATTTGGTTTTGCAGTTATTTAAAGAAATCTATAAAAGAAATGTAATGGGGCCGTGTAACTAACTGACTAAAATGTTTTATCTATACTTGGCGTTAACCTTATACTCACTGCATCTTGCGTTAGCCGACTTTGACAAAGAATTTCTTTTGTGAATGACGCGTATTAAGCAGTACTACCGGTTCCAAAGATAGAAGTAAACATTTCAATAATCGGTGGTCAATATGCATCTTTTGAAAACAGTATTTCTGATGTGATTCAATTTTAAATGGCCTAAAAGGTATTCTAAATTTAAACTCTTTCCTTCTGATGGCTAGTACTTTTAGGTATATAAATGTGATGGCTTTTTCGATTTTACAAGTATTACCTGAGACAACATTGATGATGGTAAGGAAAGTAAATCCTATCTCATTTAAAAGTTTTTTTCGTTACTATTGGGACAAAAGATCTCTCTCTCTCTCTCTCTCTCTCTCTCTCTCTCTCT
The DNA here is from genome assembly GCF_036898095.1 of Palaemon carinicauda. Classification (NCBI taxonomy): domain Eukaryota; kingdom Metazoa; phylum Arthropoda; class Malacostraca; order Decapoda; family Palaemonidae; genus Palaemon; species Palaemon carinicauda. The sequence goes on along the minus strand of NC_090739.1, from coordinate 37,277,633 downwards.
CTCTCTCTCTCTCTCTCTCTGTTTTTTTTATAATGTTTTTTGTTAGCTTATTTAGATCTACAGTTACTGATTAAAGAATGATTGTTATTGGGTTTATACTTATTCTTACTGTTGGACTATTTGTTTAGGGGTTAGATTTTTTACTGATAGTTGTTTTTTAGTGGGTTTAGACCTATCACTACTTATGATTGCTTTTTATAGTAGAATTGAATCTATCCTTCATAAAGCGGGATTATTTTTTTTTTACAGTGGGTGTATGCTTATCCTTAATAAGGATTCAAGAGAAAGCATTCTAAAAACGCCCTTTCTTCAAGTTTTCATTTCTTATTACACATGCGTTTATGTTTATCGACGCAGGCGCATATACATAATTTCAGAATTGAGACATGAAGCATTGAAGAAGATTTTAAAGCATCATGCGATTGAAATACTTTCTTTAGTTAAAAAAAGCCTCCGTATATGGATGATGGATGCAAGGTACTACCGGAATGAAGGTCAGCCCTCGAGGCTTTTCCTTAATGAAACAATCTAAATTGGCGAAAGAGTATAATTGATCGTGTTTCAAATTCTACGCTAATCAAACTGCTTCCAAGTTGAACCATTTCAACATTTCATGACTGGTCGTTGTTTTGATGTCAGTCTACTGAAGTCAATCGTAACGGTAAATGAAAACAATCAATCGATAATTGAAGGGATGGCATTTAAATAGGCAATCCCGTAGTGGGGAGAACCATTAGTGCACCATATGTGGTGTACTGTTGGTATTACTAAAATCTTTGCCGTGTCTCATTGGCCTCGAGCTGTATCCGTGTTTAGCCTTTTTACCTCGGTTTGTGCTTCCTTTCCGCTATCTTGCTGTGCAACCGCTTTTAGCACATTGCTCGAAACTCAACTGTAGGATTTTCCCCCAGTCTCACCTCGGTGCTGAATGGCTTCCCGGTTCCAGCTCTGAAAAAAATTCAATTAAATCTAAATAAGCAAAATAATATAAACATTGGTGTAAAAGAGAAAATATTTAAATTGATTTGCTTCACGTAGATTATGGTCACCACCTAACAGCCTTAAGATTACACAGGGATATAAAACTTCGTTGGGAAAGTGTCTGAAATTTTATTTTTCGGTATTTTGTATATACATTTTTTCATGGGTCAGAACCTCCACTCTATATGTCTGCAAACTGGTCCTTGATAAACATTTAAAATTACTGCATCAATTTAACACTTATATATCACAATACCCATACCCCATCAAAAGTGCATTCTGAAAACGGAGAGAAAATAAACGCTTATTCTAAACGTTATCAGATAAAAATACCAATACTTTTGGATGTTACACTCTGAGAATACATTTCTCTTAAAGTTTGGAGAAAATAAAAACGAAACTTATCTCAAGAACAGATGTGAGATCATTAAATACATCAAAGCCTCAGACATTCTTAATTAAGTGAGAACATTTGATAAGAAATAGATTGAAGGAAAAAAGATCATGCATAGATGAATAAAAAAGTCTTTCAGACTCTTTGAAGCTTAAATGGGAAAATGACGTAACACTCGCGATATGTCCTTCTTACCTGCAATGCGGCAAATGACATGCGAGGCCACTCAAGGACAAGGAAAAGGTCGGCTAACATTCGATCGTGATTTTGGAAATGTGGTCACCCTTAAATTACTTAGACATGAGGTTCAGAAATGTGTACAAAGAGGACAATGCCGGTGCTGCAAAACAATCTTCACCTTTTCGAATGCAAAACTTTTTGAAAGTTTCATTTTGCATTGTCTTAATATTCCAGGCGGTGTTAGGTCTCAGAATAAACATACATATTAAATCTAATTTATTTGCAAGATGATCCTTTAAAGAAGAAAATTTAGAGAAAGTAAATCATCCCGGATTCTGGCAAATATACGACTTATATGTATATCAGCTGAGTCAGGACAAAAATTCCTTTTAGCTTTGCAAATATCTGTATGCAAATAGCTTATTCTCAGGCGCGACCAATTATAATTCTTTTGAATTCAAAGTGACAAATTGCTTTGAGGATGAAGTTTGGCATAGCTAATTGTCCGAATCCTTTCGCTATGGATGACTGGTACAGTATATATATATATATATATATATATATATATATATATATATATATATATATATATATATATATATATATATATATATATATAAATCTGCTTCTAAGAGCGAAATACTTTTGCCATATTTTTTTTGGCTACAGGCCTTAAGGGTGTGCCTTACCTTTAAGCGTTTGACTGTGTTTACGTTTACACAAGGGTACACAAAGCTTACACAGATAACATAAGTAGGTCAGCATTTCTAAATTACCCTATCATTGAGATTTTAACCGGTGAACGTTACTTCTATTAGATAACATTGAATGCATACTTGCCATCACTCGTCACCCCTCCTCTGTGTGTCGAGTGATGATTATATGTATCGAAATTAGGTCAACATTGGTCCTTAGCACAAGGTCATTAGCCCTTATACATAAATTGGATATGGAATTTGGCATCATGAATCACAATAAATGATAAGAAAGGTAAAAGATTTTTCCTCGTGTAAAGTCGTGAAACTTTGCTCTTGAACCCACATGACTTTTCTTTTTGTAAGGCTCCTTTGTATGACAATCTATAATCTAAAGTAATCACGTTTTTGGTATCAAGCTTTCAATAGCACATGATGTGTGACCTCTGACCGAAACATAAATCCCCAGCTGCTCCACTAAAGTCTCTTATTAACACCTGAAAGGAAACAATCACTATGAAACTCCTTCTAACCGAGGAATTCCGATCCCATTGCCCTCTTACCGTATAGATCTGTAAGTGAATTTACGTCTTCGTCATAGTTTCTCTTCCCAAGAAATTCTGATCCCATGGCTCTTTTGCCCAAAAATTCCGATCCCAAGGCTCTTTTCCCAAGAAATTCTGAGCCCATTGCCCTTTTACCCAAGAACTCTGAACCCATGGCCCTTTTGCCAAGGAATTCTGAGCCCATAGCTCTCTTTCCTAGGAATTCTGAGCCCATGGCTCTTTTACCTAGGAATTCAGATCCCATAGCCCTCTTCCCTAGGAATTCTGAACCCATCCTCTTTCCCAAAAACTCTGAACCCATTTTCTTTGACATTAATAGGGAGAAGAAGTTTTTCAAGCCATCACGAGTAGCACTTGGGTAGTATCTTGGAGCAAATCTCTTTACAGGCGCAGAGGACATGCCATTCTGATCAGAGGGTTCGACGGTGTTTCCTTCATTGTAGTCGTACTGACCGGTGAAAGTGGGCTGCTCTTTTCTAAGGTCATCCATTTCTTCCGCGTTGTTGCAGCCTTCGCATGACTGGTTACTTTTGTCCTCCAGACTGACTACAGATCTTTTCCCCAGGAATTCGGAGCCAAGTCTCCGAATTCCCCTGTTGAGTAACTGTGGTGAGGACTGTTGGCCATCGGTAGGCGACATTGCTGAGAGAAGGTAGTGAAGCATGGATTTATACGGGTATTCTGCCGACCTCTTTTCCACCAGTGGATTCGAATCATCTGGGAAAGAAGAAAAACATTAGAGATGAAAAGGTTAATTGTTGATTACAAGATATAAGGCTAGAATTTATAACAAGAGTATGACAAGGGGGATTTGTCTAAGTTGTCTTAACATTTTTAGAGAGGCCATTGAATCTGACACCCTTGTGTTATTAAAAATGTGTTCAAGATGATATGACACAAAAGTCGAGAAGACACATTCACTAAGTTGAGCAAAATTATTTCAACCTTAGAAATAACATTAGTTAAAAAAAAAAGACTATGTGAAGAACGTTGTTATTTACTGCAAAGCTAAGATGTAATTATAAGTTCAGCGTAAGTCAAATTGAGAAAACATAAACTTCGTTGAAGTACTGAGATCTATAGAATTTCAAACTCAATACACAAGTTTAAATTGTACAAAGCATTTCAATACCTATTATAACTTCCTCGGAGATTATTACACACGTTTAGAGAATCATGTTAAATCGGTTGTTTTTATTGAACTGTTGTCCCTAAAGTATATTCTAAAGACTCTTAACCGGCCCTGGAATATCTTTTACTTAGGTACCTATAATGAAACTACTGTAACTGAAATCTTCAGCTACAGGCTACATTTGTTTTCATAAAATATCTTTTCATATAGTATGATTTGATATTTTAGTTATCGTGGGAGGTTGTGATAACACGTTGATTAAAATGGATAAGTGGGAAATAATTCTACAAACGAAAATCAAACAAGGTGAAAAAAATGCAAGATAACATTTCTTTCTAAAGAGAAAAATAGGTAAACCATTTACCATGAACAATGGATTGGCACGATATAAATGTTTTTTTCCATTAATAAGAAAAAAAATCAGTTTAAAAATTTGACAAGTAAAGAAAGCCTAACTTAACCCAGCTTAACCTACGTTGGACCTACCTTGGTGGAGCGTCGGGTGGGTGGCGCAAAGAGTGCAAAAGAGAATGAGACTCGGCAGGACACATTGCCACCCTGTTACCATCCCACTCCCTGTAACGGAAGGAACAGTTATTAGTTAAATCAAATGGTCGTCAAAGAGAAAAAAAAAAAAAATAAAATAGATTCTTCAATCGAATGAGTAAATTTCTTGCATAGGTTTTGCATAATTTTGGTATGTTGTAGCGAGTTTATATGTTTTTGTAATTTAGCATTTTGATTTAAAATTTGTCTCGTCTCTGTGTCTAGATCCGTCAACGACTTTTTTTTTTCACTACTCGTCTGTTATGATTTTTTTTTATTTTTTAACACGACTCGAGTACATGCAAACTTCGTATCTTGTTTTACTAACTTTTACTAAATAGTCAGTTCCATGACTGGTAGTGAGTGGGTGAGTGAGGGAAATATTGGGATGAACAAGAATTTATCTCCTGAAAGAAGAGAGGTTTTAGTGGGATGGAATGGAGGTGTACTGTAGGTATTGCTCAGTTTTATCGGATGTTTGTGACCTTGGGTTATGATATATGTTTCTATTTCATATATGTTATAAAGAATTTTGTGTATGTTTTATTAAATTCTTCCAATATTAATGTAGTTCGCGGCAAAGTTGTTCATGAGTGTAAAACGGTCAGGTAAATAAGCATAATAGTACCCATTTAGTTCTCTGAAGTTGATATTCGATAGAAACGTATTTGGCATGTTTGCTTTCGTGTAAAATACTGTGGTAGCACCTATAATTCAGAAGCATCTACCATGGAAAATTATTTTGGGTTATATAGAGATAATACATAAGTTTTAAACATCAAAATAGGAAAAGATATATATACACAGTGAATGCTTTCAAGATGGGAGAGCACAGAGAGGTCAAGAAAAGTGTCGAGTCATCCATTGTGCAAAAGTTCCTGAAAGAAATTACTTTGTTATATAAAGGTACATAATCAGAAAGAATGACTTAATATACATTACGGAGCAGCCAAGAATTGTTACAGGGATGGATTTTTACGTGAGGTTTTTAACTCTGATCGAACATTCAGAGAATATGTTTCCACCCACCACCAGGCTAGAATTCTCGGGGTGAAAGGTTCATCTAGTAACAAATTTAACTTTTCATTTGAGGGTCTTAGGTTCATTCCTGATGCCAGGTAGAATTTTATTTTTATTTTATACGTGATTGTATGTTCATTTTCAGGCAGGATATAAAGTTAGCCATGAATTCATATTTTTCTTTTTATTAGTGAAGCCACACATTTTAAAGAAACAACTTTTATGATAGAAAAACAAATCTTATTTTCTTTATTCTTATTGTGGAAAATTGGTAAAAGATAAAGCCATATAATTTATTTCTTTCTAAAAACTACGAATTTTCTTAAATGACTTTGACGGGGAGACAAAATAAATAATAATAACAAGATAGCAGGTTGGTAGCGAGGAAAACTACTTTCCCCGTTAGTTTTCCTCTTAGGTAAATACTCCAGATGTGAGAACGTATAAGGTTTTCCCATCTGGAAGGTTCTGTGGCTTTTGTGCGATACGTCCGGTCTCTAAGACTGCCGGTGACAACCACCACCTCCTTGGAAGCGGAGGTCGGTCTAGGGCTAGGCATTTTGGGTGGGGTGGGGGACGGGGGAGGGGTGACATTTAGAAAGACCAAGACAACTTGGTATAAGCTAATCGATCAGATCTAATGGCACTCATAGTTCTGATATAAATGTCTGTTCTTATGTTTGATTGAACGCATGTTATATGTAGGCTAGTTTGAATGATATGATTTTAGTACAAGCTTATATTACTTTAAAAATAATATAAACTAAATTTCTTTTCATTTATATGTTCTTAAGGATGTGTCTGGATTTACGATGTCTTGTTCACGGCTCGGGGTAATGTATCTCTCTCTCTCTCTCTCTCTCTCTCTCTCTCTCTCTCTCTCTCTCTCTCTCTCTCTCTCTCTCCGATACCGAATACACTAGTTCTGCAATAAAGCTTAGTTGATAATTAAATGTTGGAAAAAATTATCTCTCTTCTTATTCAGAAAAGGGGACATCATAAACTTGACACGGAGGCATTCATATTACTCTTTTTAATCCGTTCATTTGAGAGTCTTCTATTTCTTATAGTACACTTTGTTAACATCAATCGAGAGAGAGAGAGAGAGAGAGAGAGAGAGAGAGAGAGAGAGAGAGAGAGAGAGAGAGAGAGAGAGAGAGAGAGAGAATTATCCTTTCATGTACGTACAGTAGTTAGTTGTTGTCAATGTAGTATTTCATAAAGTTTTCGTGTAATTTTGTTATCATAATTATAACAAATTAGCCTAAAACTAGTACTAAGAATATTGATCAATTAATTGATAACGGGGAATTGAGAATATAGCGAAGCGAATATATCTGGTTGTACTCGGTGACATGTCATTAACCACAATTAAGAACTTGCATTTCATTAATTTCGAATAAGTATCTGCATTATATCTGATGCATTGCAATGTTATATTCATTTGTTATAGTTATATTCTTTTGTTATAAGAATAAGTCCTAATTTCTCGAAATACAATGCACAAAATAGGTCATATAAGTGTCATAGGATGGTGAAAATAGAACAGAACCTGGGTGACATTGAGGAAATCGAAATTGGTGTAAAACTGGCAAGAAACGATTTAAGACTAGCAGAACACCAGATGGTGGATTTTACAGTAATGAATCCTGACAGCATTCATAGGAATGTGTTGTTCAGCTCCAATTAGGTTGATAAAACGCTGTATACTGTTTAGCATCATATATAATCAATATGATTAATACGATCATAATAGTTATGGAAACTTCCACTAAACACCTAAAGCAATATAGAATCTTTTTACCGATAAAGAAGCTTCCGCTTAACTGAGGCAGACACATCTATTTTATCAGGAATGAAGCATCCACTTAACTGTCACAGACACTTTCATTTTGCAAATACTGAAGTTTCAACTTATATGAGGCAGACACTTCCATTTTACTGATACTGAAAAATCCCCTGAAGTGAGCCAAACTCTTCCATTTTACCGATACTGAAGCTTTCACATATCTGAGATATACACTTCTGCTAACTAATACTAAAGCTTGCACTTAACTGAGGCAGACACTCCCATTTTACATAACTGAAGCTTGCACTTAACGGAAACAGGCACCTATATTTTGCCGATGATAAAGCTTGCACTTAAGTCAGAAAGGCGCTTATTTTACCGATAAGGAAACTTGAACTTAAGTCAGACAGAACCTTACATTTTGCTGATATTGAAGCATGCACTAAACGTAGACTGACGCTTCCGTTTTACTGATGATAAAGCTACCACTTAAGTAAAACAGACACGTTCATTTTACCAATACTGAAGGTTGCACTTAACTGAGACAATTCCATTAACCTACAGTATACTGAAGCGTGCATCTAACCGAAGCAGATGCTTCTATTTTACCTATAATGAAACCTACTCAACTGAGACAAACACCCATTTTAGCGAGAGTGAAGCCTCTATTTAAACTGAGACAAGCATTTCTAATAACTGCTACTGAAGTTGACACTTATCTGATACAGACACTTCCATTTTATCGAGACTGAATTTGCACTTAAGTGAGGCACATCTATTTTACAGGTATTGAAACTTCCACTTTACTGAGACCTAAAATTTTATTTGATGGACTTAAGGTTGTGCCTAACTGAGACAGACTCTGAAGTTTGCACTTGACTGGGACAGACACTTTCATTAAACACTAATGAAGCCTGCACTTAGAAAAGACAGACACTTGCATTTGCCGACACTGAAGCATCCTTTCAACTGAGACAGACACTTCCACTAATTAATACTGAAGCTTTCACTGCCCTTAGACAGGCACTTCCATTTTTTCCGGTAATTTTACCAATAAAGAAGCTTACTCTTAACTTAGACAGACACCTCCATTTTACGGAGGCTGAAGTTTGCTCTTGACAGAGACAAACAACGCCACTAACCGATACTTAAGCTTAATCTTAATTGAAGTAGTCACTTTCACTTAATCGGCACTGAAGCTTCCACTTAACTGAGACTGACGCTTTCACTAACTGAAATCTATGTATCTACTTAACAGAGGTAGAAGTGTCTACATGATATTAATACTTTCATCCGAGACAAAGAGACTTTATGTAGCCGGGATAGGCTTAGTATAAATAGCCTACTATCGGTTAAAAACTTGAAGTACTCCTAACTTTACGTTAGTAAATCTATTTTTCTAATTCGTAACTCTTACATACATCCGAAGCTTTCATATGTACTCCTCGTTAGCCGAAGGTAGACCCTCGTAGGCCCACATAATGTTCCAATGATGTGGAAGAACAGCAAGAGAAGACATTAATTGCACTTGATCGGGCACATTGATGGCGAGTTCTCCACATCGGGTTTCTCTTCTTCTATTTCTTTAGTTTTCTCTTCATCGCCGGCTTTTTTCCTCTTTCTATTCTTACGTGATAGTTTGCATATTTCTCTCTCTCTCTCTCTCTCTCTCTCTCTCTCTCTCTCTCTCTATGAAGGGTAGGACCTAACTACATAGTAGAAAATAAATCTTACTGCCTCTCAAAGCAAGGAATATTATAAAATCCGGGAAAACCGAAGTAGGAAGAAAATTCCCAAGCTGAGCCGTGTAAGCGGAGTATTTCTGAGTTATATGTTGTAGCGGAGACTGGTGTCATAGGTCGAAAATATGAATGAGAAAATTTGGAGTTTTCTTGTAATTTTAAAATTGATTTATTTAGAATGGCTAATTCCAAACTTGATGGTATCAACCAACATGAAGAGAGTTGTGCCAATAATATGTTTTTCTTTTACTATACAAAATAATATTATATGGAGGATATGGATTAATCTAGAAATTGATAATAAGGACGCCACGATGAGCAGGGAAGATATGCAACTTTAAACATTAGTAAGGTGTAATCACGCTTAATTAGGCCATTGGAGATTATGTTGTGTTAATAGCCTCTTCCAAAAGACCATTATCTTAGGACTTAATATTGTTAAAAGAATATTACTGTGGGCATCATATTATTAAAACTTGGGGTAAATATGTTCTTGATTATTCTGGAAGAAACTTTTTCACAGATATGGTTTTGTCTAGTGTAGTAACTTTTCTTTTTCTTTTTTTCTCTTAGATCATAGTAATTCTTATTAGATAATTTCAACATCAACTAGAAATACATCTAAGAGTATCCCTTCCTCTTTCCAGAGATTCGAATAGACATAATCGGATTATCGTTCAGCACAATGTCAGTGTTCTGTGGATTTAAAAGACTAACAATAGTTTATCATAAAAGAAGTATCAAAATGTCACGATTTACATTCCATTGAAGTTTCATAAATAAATGTTTTATTCTAGCTCTCCAAGGGATATCTGAAGTACTACGCCCCTTAAGGAGGAATACCAGAGGTACACTTATATTCATAATTGATGTGCAGAGGCTATTTTACAATTTAATTCGCAACAGGCTTATTACTAAATTACAATTGATGACATATTTCTGGCCAATGTTTTAATTGGTATGATTCAATACCTACGCTCGGTATATATGTCAAATATGTCTTTGTAAGATCGGAGGATAAAGTGTCGATAGACAAAGTTTTGAATGACGAACTGTGTAAGAACAAAGCGTCGAACAGCCAAAGTTTCGATAAGGCAAATACTGTAGTCGAGCGAACAGTGTGTAGAAACGTTTCAACTTTGAGGAACATGAACAGGTTAGTGTAGCAAAAGATTATTAGTTACCAAACTATGTAAACATTAATTTATTGAGTTTCTTATATAGCGAAGTATATAGTTACTTCAATTATCTAATCAATCACTAAGTTCAATTGGTCTTTGCTCCACATTGGCTCGTTTCAATAGCAAAGGACATAACTACTTGCTCTTAGTTACGCACGTTACCCATTTTGGTGAGTATTTTGGTGTTACTTTAGTCATCTAATTAATCACTTGATTCTAGTCAACACTATGTTTGTTGACACCTTGTCCATTCGACGCTTTCGATGTTATGTCCTTCGAGACAATATGCGAACGCTTTATGCAATCATGAAATCGCAAATGCAAATTTTATGAACGTGCATTTATGCATGGTCCTTGCATTCATTCATTTGGGATGGGTTAGTACCGACATATAATCTGGTACAGCATCCCTCATAAATTCCTGACATCATAATTGAAAGTTTGTGGTCCTAGTATCCACGGGCGAGGATCGATTGATAATTTGGAGGGCTTGATTCCTGATATGGATGGAAGATCCTTGGCCCCTACATGCATGTATGAGGATCAAATATCAACTATGGGTATGTAATCCCATAGTTATGAGTAGTAAAGATGATAAAATAAGATCCTAGTTTTACGTAGGTGGGTGGTGTTTGCGAACAAAAGCTCTCTCTCTTTCCATACCAGTGGCTTTCTCCTCTGCCTTTACTCCAAACACCCTTGTATAGTCACCCGGGCGTGATCCTTCCGATAATATTGTAAAGAGATAAATCGATGGCCACGTAAGGATGTACCTGAGCTCCAGGAGATCGCAAGATTCGATGCTCTTCGAGGCGGAGGTGGATTTGCACAAGAGCTAAAATAAGATCTATCCATTTTGGATTTACAGATGTCAAAAGTCATCGCGTAAAGGGTGTTCTTGGGCATTGAAGTTTTGGTAAATGTGTTTGTTGTCTTCATAATTTTTCTTATAGAAAATGTACTTTACTGTACATTCAAAAGTATGGAAAGGCTATACAACTTAGGCTTAGAGTAAATATTTTCAAATATGTGGTCTATCAAAGTTCGGCTGTTCTTTATATCTTACGCCTTGTACTTAAACGTTCATATATATTGTTATAATTGGATTTAGTTTGTTAAGAAAAGGGGTAATGCAACTATGATCAAGCCATTTCTCATGTTCTCTTGAACTAGTTATGCTAAACTAAAGTGGGCCGAGTAGCAAAGGGTTCCAAAACTAAACAATACAGTTGGCTGTTTTAAAATACTGTAATGCATTTGAAAGATGATCTTTTTGCTTTCTGTTTAACCTAGTGACCGTAACAAAGTCACGTTGTGTACCTTTATAAAACTAGTAAACAATATATTTATACAAATGTTTAGCAGAGACGCATTTATAATAACAACACGGGTAATTCAAAACTGTCTTAAGAGTCCTTGGGACGACACGGTTCCACAGTTCCACTTCCACCCTATTGTTTACACTGTAATCGCGGTGCAGGCGACCCGCAGCTCGTCATCTCGATCGAAATGTGTTTTTTTTTTCATATTTAGTGCGAGATTTTCATGCGTTATATCGGGTTGTATTACAAGCAAAGAGTGTTTTAGATTCCGTCTCTATGCAAGCGCATTATGGACCTAAGATGATCGATTAGTGAAGCACAGCGTCGAGCTGATGACATGACGTGATTCCAAGGTAAGAGTTGCCCTGTCCTTCATAAACTCTATCGGTTGGAGAATAAATTCACGTGATTATTGTTTATTAATAATATTCAAAACATCGAGACCAATACTAACCAAGCGAAATTGGTGTTGACGGTATTTGTCAGGTTAGGGTTATTTGGCAGTTTATTGGAAGGGGTTTGTTTGTATAAGTGACAGAATATTGAGGAAAAGTGTTGTTTCATTAAACATTAGAGGATTATAGCTTAAAATGAATTTTCATCTATGTATATGCATATGTGTGTTGAAAAGGCCTTTAAAGTCTTATTTTTCATTTCAAAGGGCCTGTTTTGCATTAATGGCAGAATTTTGAAAGAAGTCATTAATATTGGTAATAAAATGTAATCATGGTTAATTATTTGGGTCGGATTTTTATATCATCGATAAGACTTGGCCCTTTCGGTAAACCTTTATGAACACTGCATTTGTATGTATTTTTTTTTTTTTTTTTGGTGGGGCCGGTTTGGGGTTGTGGTCAAATTTGTTAGTAAAGTTTCGTTTTTTTTTCTTTAAGAAAGTAGTTACACCACAATGGAGTAAAATTAGGTTACTTGAGTGTTAGTTAGCGCTAAGAATGATTAAATTATAATTCGACAACGAAATCTTATGATCGTAGCCTATCGTTTGTATATCCTCTTCTTTAATAACCTTGTTATCTGCTTTTGATGTATTATATGCTTTAGGTATTTTATTCAGAATTGAATGGGAAAAAATCTTATAACTTGATTATTTTGAATGTATTATGAAGTTTTTGTTTTCTTTTGGTGTGTTGTTACTTGTTCAGTGACTTTGATAGCTATACATACATACATGCATAAATAGATTAATATATATATATATATATATATATATATATATATATATATATATATATGTATATATATGTGTATATATATGTGTATATATATGTGTATATATATGTATATATATTTGCATATATATAATATATATATGCATATGTATATGCATTTGTATATATATATATATTTATATATATATATATTATATACAAATGCATATACATATGCATATATATACATATATATAATTTATATATATACATATATATATATATATACATATATATATATATATACACACATATATATACATATATATATTATATATATATATATATATATATATATATATATATGTATATATATAATATATATATATGCATATGTATATGCATTTGTATATATAATATATATATATATATATATATATATATATATATATATATATATATATATATATATATATATATATATATACAATGATTCATGGGTCCTACCTACGGTTGTTTATGTTGGGATTGAAGTGTCTTAGTAAAGAATCATGATTCACACTTCTCTCTTAGGTCATGACAATACAGGAAGTATGGTATGCTTAATAGTTATTTTTGGTTTATAAATACCCTGTAGAAATCTTTATTCACAGTGCAGTATATATAAAAAAACCTTGTCCCTGTTCATTAACTTTATTGAGACGAGCGTGAATGATGTTCCTCTTAACCCATTTCTTGTATGTTTTTGCATTCTGCCGTCAAACATTGTATAAATATTAGCAAAATTGGTGAAAAAGATTAAGTACTGAGTTTTCGGGATCGTGTTTTATTGCCTTAAAAAAGTAAAGATTTCAATACTGAACGCATTTTGAAACGATAAACAACTTCTTGATGCAAAGGTTGCCAGTAAGATGCGTAGGTGCAGTTAACATTCGGTGACTTATTTTTGCACTTATTAATCCTTTTTATTCTTTCTGTTTAATTCAGGAACTTGAGGGGTTGGGTTGGGGGCTGGTTAATAACAATATATCACTTGTTGTGTCCATAGTTTTCTTTTATTGCCATTGCTATGCTAAAGTATGTAAATTCTATGTTCTTGATTATTACTAGCCATAAACGAGTCTCTCTCTCTCTCTCTCTCTCTCTCTCTCTCTCTCTCTCTCTCTCTCTCTCTCTCTCTCTCTCTCTCTATATATATATATATATATATATATATATATATATATATATATACAGATTCATCATAGTCACTTAAATTCGCAACTTGTATTCTGATTATGTTGATCAGCCACATGATAAAAGGCAAAACTATGCTTTACAGATGTGGAAATGTTAAATGTAAAGGTATTGTCTCTTTCATCTATTTTTGTTTTTACTTATTCATTCAAGTACACACAAACGTACACATGCACACATATATGTATATAAATGTATATATGATGCATGCATACACAAACACACACACACACACACACACACACACACACACACATATATATATATATATATATATATATATATATATATATATATATATATATATATATATATGAAAATGACCAAACTCCAGCCATAGTAACGATCATGTCTTAGGCGTTGGTCCTGCAGTGGATTAGAAACTGTTGTATTTGTTGTTTTATATGTATATATATATATATATATATATATATATATATATATATATATATATATATATATAGATATGTACATTTATATATATTTATATATATAAATTATATATATATATATATATATATATATATATATACATATATATATATATATATATATATATATATATATATATGTATATATATATATATATATATATATATTTATATATACAGAAATTAATTTTAGGCTTAGTTCCTGTTGTATATAGTTGTTATCTTCTTACGACAGCATTCTTTATTCTTAAGGTAATTAGGAAAGTAAAACAAAACTTTTAAGTTCTTCTGTTATTCTCTGCTGACAACTTTTTCAGCCATAATTATAGTTGTTTCTTCAAGGCCGTCGTTTCATGCTGCATCTTCTCTTGGAGCTGATAAAACCAGTCTTCAGATCCTGTGGAGCTTCATGAAAGATTGTCCTCATATTTCGAAATTAATTTCAGTTTTCACTTCTATAAAAGTTAGGGACAAATTTCAATTTATATTTATGATATTTTATTACTAAATTTCAAAATTTCGACATATTTCAACTGATTTATTTACTTCATTACTGTAATAGCATACAGGTGTAAATGTCTAAATTCAATTACATGT
>NC_090739.1:37222652-37250152 GCF_036898095.1 Palaemon carinicauda | reverse complement strand
TTTCATTCAGTTTTTTTACATAATTTGTCATCAGGACCACTCTTGATTTTACGATGGAATTACGCACATTCTCTCTCTCTCTCTCTCTCTCTCTCTCTCTCTCTCTCTCTCTCTCTCTCTCTCTCTCTCTCTCTCTCTCTCTCTGTTATTCTCGTTTATTCTCGTAGATGAAAACATCGAAAAAGTATTTACTTATGGAAGAACAAAAGAGTAAATAAAACAGCATTGCGGGATAATACACCGTGTGTGTCTCTGGAAAGGGAAAGAGCAAAGAATGGATAGGATACGATCTTCATGCTGGTTGTTACCATAAAAGTGTCTGTGTATATAGCATCAGTGTTGTACATTCAGAACAAATGCCATGGCTTTGTCTTCAATGTATAAATGAAGCTGATATTAATTGCAATGAAAGAACCTTCTATAGACTTTGGAAAAAAAAAAAACAGTAAGATATGGAGATGACAATTACACAACTGGAAATAGAGCTACAGATGAGAAGCAATACTATAAGAGAAAATGAAACGGGAATTGCTAAATAGGAGAGTAGTAATGAGAGAGTCACTGTTGACTTGGCAATTTCTACACATGCTACTGAGACAAAAGCAGAAAATCCCACTGAAAAATATGATAATTTAGCCAAGAATGTTGAATGAATTAAGTTAACACTTCAAACACTAACAGCCCTGAAGAATGAAAAATGACATATGCTGAAAAAGTAAAGGTGAAAATCTATTAGTAATGAAATCAATACAAGCTACAACTAAAATCCTCGTTAGGAAAAGTCTACTTCAAACGGAAATGTAAATTTTGCTGATGATAGGATTAGAGATGAAGCAGTAAATAAGACACAGAACATGGTTCCTGATACTGACACGAGAAAAAGAGGAAAACTAAAACCTGAAATGATAATTTGCAATGTATTCAGTGATGAAGACAAATGCAGTAAATGCCTCGATTCATAATAATCTTTTTTTCTTTTTCTTTTTTTTTATCCGATCCAGAATGTAGAGATGATAAGAAGTCTGTTATTCAAGAAAAGCGCTATGGGTGGGACGCTTCATGCTGAAATGTGATCCGGAAATTCGAAAGGCTCTTCATGATAATGGAGACAAAGTTTTGCTGCGATGGGGCACTTATAGCATACGTAATAGGTACCACGCGATCACATGCTTCCACTATAAAAAATATAGATATTTTGAAAGACACTGTAATTTCAAAACTGATGAGAAAGTATTTGGGAAATGTGCAGGAAATCATAACACCATGGAATTTAAATTCTGGAGAAGTAAAATGTATAAATTGCACTAGGTAAAAAAAATGAAAATATTATATGGTGAATTCGAGAAATTGCAAAGCTTTGTATACTGAATTGACGAAGCTAGCAGAGAATATGGATCATAGATACTAAGGACGTCATCAACTGCGGCTGTGTACTATAAATATTCAATCTGTTGTAAAAGAAAAGAAAAAAAAATACATTAAAGAGCATTGATAAATGAGAAATATTTCGACATATTAGTGATATCAGAAACATGACCAAATGATTTTGACCAGGATAAGATATCTGAAATGGACCCCAATACACTAGCTTTTTTTCATATTCCGAGAGAGGGCAAGGTACAGGGTAGGTGGGGGAAGGTTGGGATTTTCGTCCTTTTTTTTCCGTTTGCTTATGAGGGTCGCCCTTCCATTGTTATCTAGTGGTCAGACTCAGTCACTTAACGAAACAATTCTGTTAACTATCTTCAATTAAAAAAATACAGATCTTTAACGAAAATTAACCAAGTATAGAAGGCACTTCCCCTATTTTGGTGGTAACCGACATAAAAAAAAGAAACAAAAGGAGACTTTTCTTTTCGTTCCTCCCAGCCTGACAATGGATTTTGCCGAGTTTGGTTGGTACTGCTAGGGTCCCACAGCCCATCTTATTCCTTTACCCACCGCAAATGAAGCTTCATATTCTGAATCTCCTACTGCCGCTACTTCAGCGGTCACCAAAGCTACCGGAGGAAGGAGCAACAGGGCCTATCAGAACTGTGTCACAATCGCTATCCATTCATTCCTATTTGTAGCACGCTCTTCTGCCTCTCTTACATCTATAATGATGCCTTACTTAAAATATATTGTAAGAAAACAGTTAATGTGTGCCCCTAGAACTGCTTTGTTAGTCAAATAAAGATATGACCATTTCAGTAGTGGTCAATTTACGAAAGGGGTGAAGGAAGTCGGGGCCCAAATAAAATCATAGAAAAAAAATATGAATATATGGAAATAAACTTTACACACAGAAATAAAACAATATCTATTGTTATAGTTTACAAACCTCCGGGACCGAATACAAATGTCTCTTGTGAAGAGTTCGGCATGCTCATTGACATGACTGATATGGCAATAACAGAATTAATTATCTGTGGTGATTTCGATCCTTGGATGAATGGTGCATTAAATCGTGAGGCTGTAGCCTTTAGTGAATCATTGGAATCCTGTCAATTGGTTAATAATGTTGACAGAGTAACATACTTGACTGGGCTTACGTTGGAGTTATTTTTAAGTGATAGCATGAATGACATTGTATCAGATATTAAGGTGGAAGAAAAGTGCACCATTTCCCCAGTGCACAAGCTTATAACTTTCAGATTACCATTAAAAGAAACACAGAATGCTAGAAAAAGTAAGCTTTCAAATATAAACCAAATTCCCAGCGGTCATGGCAACTAACGTTTATTAGCTGTGTATGTGTTGGTTACCTCATACCTGTGTACAATAGAGTGAATGAAAATTAATATGATAACATGTGCGCATTCATGGAAAAACAGATTGTTAAGGGCACATCTCCTTGGTTCGATGGGGAGACTTGAGAGAAAAAGAGATAAAGATAGACCGTGGTGTCTGTTAAAAACTGAAAATGCATGGGGAAATACAAAATCTAGTGCCATCAAGAGATTTAGGAGAAAAAAGACTGATTACTCTAAGTAAAAATCTAGGAAGTAGCAACAAACATGAGTTAGTTTAGCGTCTAAATGGTGTAATAAATTTCTTGGATTCTTTGAAAATAAAGTATATGATTAGATGTGTTTCTCATATACAGCCTTAAGTATCTAGAGTATCACACAGCGTGATCAGCGTTAATTTTCAAATCCACATTATCGAAGCACTTAGAAAACAAAAAAAGTCTTCAACTTCTTTCTGAAGCCCTTAATTTCTAATGTCTCTTGGCCGCTTGCTATACAGATTTGGGGCCGCATATTTGAAAGCTCTATAACCTACAGTAGAGGTACATCTTGTCTCCAGTGACTTGATTCAGCCCAGTTGTAATTCAGTTAGTATAGGGGCAATAATTTCTCGGGCTGGGACACCTTTTATCATATTCACTGTGTTGTAATTTCTAAAGTTGCACATTGGGTAGATTGTAATAGAGGGAGTTACTTGACTGCAATTTCTCTCTGTGATCAAATGATGTAGCAAGAATCGCTTGATATCACCACTGAAACATTGCTTTTGAAAAGAAATATCTGGAGAAGTATTCTGTGAAGAAACATGTTATTAACTGTTATTATTTGGACTAGTGTAACTTTATCTATGTCAATCTACATTGCTTTTGAAAAGAAATATCTGGAGAAGTATTCTGTGAAGAAACATGTTATTAACTGTTATTATTTGGACTAGTGTAACTTTATCTATGTCAATCTACATTGCTTTTGAAAAGAAATATCTGGAGAAGTGTTCTGTAAAGAAACTTATGATTGACTGTGTTATTATTTATTATTAGGACTAGTGTAACTCTATCAATGACAATCTACTCAAAGTTCAACTTAAGAAATTACAAAACAGTAAACATGATAAAAGGTGTCCCACTCCAATGTTGATTATTATTAGATATTATCTGGTGTAACAGTAATCCCATCCCCGATAAATAATTACTTCTATACCAGTTGAATTACCGTGGCTGCCTATTAAGACTAGAATAGAGCTTAAGCTATGTGTAATAACTCATCAAGTCATCAGAACCGAGCGTTCAAAATATGTAAGAATTGCTACACATCATACAGCCAACAAATCCTGTAGACACGAGCATAGTTACAGATAGTTTCAAACCATTGGACACAAGGTGTACCTCTAATATAGGTTATAGAGCTTTCAAATATGCGCCCCAAGTCTATAATAAGCACCCGAAGGACATCTAAGGACTAAAGATATCAAGGGCTTCAGAAAGAAGTTGAAGTCTTTTTGTTTTTTAAGTGCTTCCATTAGGTGAATTTGAAAACTAACGTGGATCACACTGTGTGATACTCTAAATACCTAAGGATGTGTACGATAAACAGATCTTATAGGTCCTGTAGGGCGCATAGCTTCCTCGTGTGATAAGACCAGGAAAACAGCCCCTAAAGTAAAGCAAGTCAAGCCTATGGTGGTGAAAATTTAATATACATAAGCTTGAGAAATCGGTCATGAAATTCTGTGAAGGCTTATGAAAAATATTTTGTTTATTTCAAAGTGGTTTACAGTCGTTTCGTACGAGGGGAGTTCCGACCCAAGTTGTTTCGTACCAAAGCAATTTGTACCTAAGTGGTTTCGTACTACGTTGCCGAGTCATTTCGTATCACCACCCAAATTGATTTATACCAACTTTTCGTACCAAATTGAATCAGTATAGCCTTCAATTTATGAATACGATTCTATAATTACTTGTAGATACTGTGAAACTGCTGATACGAAGTTGAACTGTGCTGTGAATGCAACAACCACGTATGTTTTGATTTATATTACTTATTGTCCGGCAGCTACAGGCACTTAAATCACGCGAAGAGAGGAAAAAAGTTCAGTTATCTGAACTTATAGGACTTTATGTATATATTAGTGAAATTGACTTCTGGCTGGCTTTATCCTGTACTTTAGGCCCGGGATTGAATTAAAGGCCCCCACAATTCACTTCAACCATGTATTGTAAGGAATGGATGAAACCAATTCTCATAGGTTCGTGGTATGTACTAGGCTTCATAAACGATTGTGCAGAAGTTTTATCCTGTACGTTGTCCCAGACAGAAGGTTTTTAGGGGGTCCAAAATAGATGGTTAATCATGCCAAGAGAGGATTGGATCAAACTTGGTGCAATTGAAAGATTACAATTTTTTGACTTTGAAATCACCAATGACAAACATTTTATCCTTTACTTTCCCCCCCCCCGCCAGAAGCCCATAATGACCCCTCCTGCCTGTAGAGGATTTTTATTCCTGTATTGTGAGGAATAAATGAAACCAATTTTAATAGGTCAGGTGAATGGACTGGGCCCCAGAAATGATCATGCCAGAAGTTCTATCTTGTACATTACCCCAGACAGGAGAGTTTTAGGGGGTCCAAAATAGATGGTTAATCATGCAAAGAGACGAATAGATGAAACTTAGTGGAACTGACAGATTATGTTTTTTTTTTTTTTTACTTCAAAAACACCAATGCCAGAAATTTCATCCTGTACTTTCCCTCTGCCAGAAACATGTAATTATGTATTGTGATGATGGATGATGCTGCAAGTAGATTCTTGTCAGCTATCTTCAAAAACTCCAATGCCAGAAAAATCATCGTTCAAATAGGCCTTGAAAATATAAAATGGTTCCCCCCCCCCCATCCACAACTGAAGCCCCCAATGCTCCTATGCACCATGCTCTTTACATATATTGTGAAAAAATATTGATTTTTATCAAGTTAGGCCTATTGTAAAGTGAACTTTTTAATATTGTTGCTAGGTATTTATTTGTATTAATTGTTGTTTATTATAAAGGAAGTTATACCCTGTACGCCTATGGTTATACATTAATCAGGATATCTTAAATTTTGCCTCATGGTAACTGATATGACCTAACCCATTTTCAGCTGGATTAATTTGGTGTTTGATGTGAGTATGGTTGTTCAACTCGATGAACATCTTACACCATGAAAACGAAAATTTGTACTCAGATCCAAGAATAAGCACCACTTGCAGTGAAATACGTAGAACATTTGATGGTAAAAGTAAGGAAATAGGGCCATTTCAAAAAACCTGAAATCAGAGAAATTCAAATGCCTCAATAACTTTATTGGTAATCCTGAAGGTGAAAACATAAACGCTAAAATCCAACCCATCAGTATCAGTGCTTTGGAATTTGTCTGGTTGATTCAGACATTCCTCAATGGATTCTATTTTAAATTTGTCATTGACTCCCTGCTATTAAGGAGAATTGCATATATGGATCCCATTTTGCAGTCACCCACAAGGAATGTTGTTGTTCAGGAAACACTAATATGCCTAGTGCAAGAGGCAGAAGAAATGGGAATGTCTCATATTCTGATCTCGCATGAAAGCCCTACCAATACAGGAGCAACAGAAAACATAGTTTGACAAGCTTGTGATACTCCTAGGGAATTTCCATCTGGAACTAGCCTTCTTTGGAACCATAGGAACATTTCTCAGTGATTTTGGCCTTGGTTACTTGTTGACAGAGT
The DNA here is from genome assembly GCF_036898095.1 of Palaemon carinicauda. Classification (NCBI taxonomy): domain Eukaryota; kingdom Metazoa; phylum Arthropoda; class Malacostraca; order Decapoda; family Palaemonidae; genus Palaemon; species Palaemon carinicauda. The sequence goes on along the minus strand of NC_090739.1, from coordinate 37,243,675 downwards.
GATGTTCTGGTTGAAGGTTCCCTTCCTGGGTTTTGAAGGGAAAGATGTATGAAAGGAGCACAGACATTCACCAAATTGCTGCAACTGCTCTAGAGAGAATGTTATTGTAAACATTCTTTGGTAATTATATGGAAAATAATTTAGCTGACCTTATCAGAGAACATCATGCCATTGAAAATCCGATTTTATGGTGTGCTTCTCTGACAGAGAAGAGCGAATTCCACCTTATTCAGCAACAATATGAGAAATATTTCAGACATGGTGGATGCGAATTTTGGTAAGACAGCTGCATATTGGGGACTCTATATTTACCTTTTCAAATGACTCTATCTGTATTGTAGAGGTGTTTTTTTGTTCTGAATAGACCTAACTATGCTCGCTGGGGCTGTTTGTATCCACAGAATATTTAGAATTTGTCCCCTGATGCATTAAACGCACTGAAGGCTGGAATATTTTTGTCCAGGAGAACCAGAATACTGCTTTCCAGAGCTCTAGTTGACATGACACTGGAACAAAGTGTAGACGAAGGTCAACATTTAAGAATTGCTCATAGAATTATTAATGAAATATCTATGGGGACAGAGATAAAGAAGCATTTACCCATCAAAAAGAGAGATGGATCTGTTATAACAACAGAAAAGGAAGAAAGGCAATGTTGGATGGAACACTAGTCATGAATAGAATATATGAAGGGAATAATTTGATTGATATAGCTGAAGCTGGGGAAAACCCTGATTTGTCCATGAATGAATTCAGTGTGTTTGAAGTCGAAGCCATCATTAAAAAATTCAGGAGATGGAAAGCCCCTGGTTACGAAGGAATAACTGCTGATACTGGCTGAAAATGAAGTAACCGCCAGAATACTTACAAGATTATTTTGTAGAATGTGGCATGAAGAGGCAAAACCTGATGAATGGGAGTTAGGAGTGTTGGTGAAAATGGCAAAAAAAAAAAAAAAAAAAAAAAAAAAAAGGAGACCTAATAGATTTCAATAATTACAGAGGCATCACACTTATGTCAGTTGTCATGAAAATATATAGCATGCTTATTCTAAAGAGAATAGAGAGAAATATTGATGAAAAGCTGAGAGATGAACAAGCAGGACTTAGGAAAGGTAGAAGTTATACAGACCAAATTTTCATTTTAAGAAAAGTTGTACAGCAATGCGTAGAATATAGAAATCCCCCTTTGATGACATTTGTGGACAATGAGAAAGCCTTTAGTAGTGTGCACCGGCCTATTTTGTGGAGAGTCCTGCGTTATTATGGAATTCCTCTTAAATGTGTAAACTTGACTAAGTGTGTTCGTGAGCATAGCAAGTGCAAAGTTAGTTTCAGTGGAGTCCTATTCAATGAATTTCCAGTGAATAGAGGAGTACTCCAAGGGAATCTGTTGTCACCTATGTTGTTTATTCTCCTCATGGATTTTGTAATGCGTAGAAGCGTTGGGGAAAGTGGACAAGGATTGGACTGGATTGGTAATTGGAAATTAGCTGACCTAGAGTATGCTGATGATGCTGTCCTTATTAGCAGAACACCACAGGATTTGCAATGCTTGCTTACCAGAATGCATAAAATATCACATGAGGATGGGCTCAAGATAAATAGAAGAAAGACAAGAGATGATGAGAACGGAATATGCAATGGAAGATAAAATATCATTGGCAGGAGAAAGAATTAATGAGGTAGAATCATTCAAGTATTTAGGAACTATGATCTCCAATACAGGGTCATTAGAATTGGAGGTTAGTGAGATATTGAATAAAGCAAATCAAACAATGGCTAGAGGTAAAATTTGGGAATAGAATTGTCTGAAAATACATATAAAGATCAGGCTATATATCAGTTTAGTGAGAACTGTTTTATTGTTTGGACATGAGTCGTGGTATGACAATGAAACTATATCCAACAGATTTAGTAGATTTAAGAACAAAGCCCTAAGAAGAATATTGGGAGTTAAATGGCAGGGCAGGATTAGAAGTGACACTATACGAGAGATTTCTCGAGTGCCATATGTGGATAAGATCATGGTGAGGGGTAGGTGGAGATGGTTTGGGAACGCTCTTTGCATTCCCCAAGAGAGATTAGTTCACCAAACGTTTAACTGGGCTCCACAAGGAATAAGAAGAGTTGGAACACCCAGGCCTACATGGCTGAGAACTATAAAACGTGAATTTGGAGATGATGAGTGGAGAAGTATTGAATTAGAACCTCAAGATAGAGACGACTGGCGAAATCTGACCGAGCCCTTTGCGTCAATATGCGTAGGAGATGATGATGATGATGATTTATTTACTGACATGTTCCTTTAATGTCGATGGATCACGTTGAGTGGCATTTCCAGACGTTTGACTACTCGGTCTCTCCCCGTCTCTCGGGTAGTGGGGAGAGAGAGTGGTCATACCTGGGTGAGAGGAGGTACAGTTGGCTTCATTAATTCCGGTACACTGATGTCTAATTAGCTTCCCATGTAGTGTACCGGAATTAATGAAGCCAACTGTACCTGGGAGGTACACTCGGAAACCTGTCTCCCACAAAGGGGGAGGGTGTGGGAAGTGTTGAACCTGTGTAGGCGTGTCCGTGTGTGTGGGTATACACTGTATCTAAATATTTAGCCTCATTTTGACGGATCAGGTACACTAATATAAATATATATATATATATATATATATATATATATATATATATATATATATATATATATATATATATATATGGTGTATGATATTTGCGTACTGGACGTTTGCGTCCCGGACAGTTGTGTTCCGGAAAATTGCGTCCCCTGACAATTGCGTCCCCGGAAATATGCGTCCCGGATATTTGCGTACCTGTATTTGTGTTTTACTGATTCTATAAAGCTTTTTATATTTACCTTTACTCTATTCTTTCACACAGTAATTTTATCCACCCTGAATATGCATATGTTTTAATGACATCAAATAATTTAGATTCTTACTTCATACTTCGACAATAACTATACCTTTGCCATTTGGACACGAAAATACATACACACATATATACAGTTTATATATAATTATATATATATATATATATATATATATATATATATATATGTGTATATATATACACACATGTGTATATATATAAGTATATGTATATATATATATATATATATATATATATATATATATATATATATATATATATATATATATATATATCAATATTTCATTTGCACGTTTTATTTTTAAAAATGTCATAAAATAGAACATTTTTATACATATGTATACACTATATTTTCTATGTCTAAAAAGATTAGGTCATATTTTTTTTTAATAATGACTTAGGATAGCTACTTTTAAGCTCGTACCTAAAAGGTATGCAAGTTATGAGCAACTCCTTATAAGAAAGACATTTTTTTTCGGAATTGTAGGCGAATGTTGACCATTTTATTTCGCGCAAAAACGGGAACTCCTCTTTGATAGTCTACTTTCTTTTTCTCCGTCACAGCTTCTTTCTTTAGGGTGAATATTATTTTCCTGATGGAGGGGTGATGACATGTTCTAGAATTCTGATTTTGCGTTATGCCACCCTTCTAAACTATCATTGGACCTCGGCAATTATACAATATATTACACAAGTAAAATAAAAAATTATATAAAAAAGCTAAGTAGTTCACCACTATATAAACGAAGTTTATGAAAGAGCTAAGTAATTCCAATATATTACACAAGTGAAAGAAATAAACAAAAATTAACTTAGTAGCCTACCACTGTGTAAATTAAGTAAATCGAAAAGAAAACTGAGGTCTGTACTTCTGTGGTTTTATGCCATATATCTTATTTACAGTAATTAGTAATTCTGTTATCGAGCGATAACATACATACATACTTATATACATGTATACATGCATACAGACATACAGATAGACAGAAAGTCACTTCCTTATCTTTTGATAAATATTACCTGGTCACTAAATACAAGTATAGGTACTCAAATTGCCGGGACGAAAAAGTCCGGGGACGCAATTGTCCGGGGACGCAATTGTCCGGGACGCAAATGTCCAGTACATAATTGTCCTACCACCTATATATATATATATATATATATATATATATATATATATATATATATATATATATATATATATATATATATATATATGCGCCATCTCGTGCAAGCGCGTGGTTGTGCTGTAACCTCAAAAGGAAGAATTATTAGGAAAGTAAATGTAAATTATCTCGAAGTACAAGGTTATCTGACAACAAACGAAACAATAATTTACTCTAGAACTGTATGAAAACACAGCTTTCCAATTCTGGTCAATTCTCACCTCCAGAATTAACAGCAGAGCTGTTGTCCTAACTTGTGACCCAAAGTTACTATTACAGTTTTCCAATACACTAGAATTGGCTAAACTATGTAACTGCTCTTGCAGTGTAAGTGACCAATAATTTGTACTGTAATTACTGTAGTCTCAATGGATTTAAGGTTTTAATTTTGTTTAAAGTGAGTTTCACTTAAATAAATGGAAAGAACTTTATATTTATTTTTCTTTTACTGATCGTTAAGATAAAATCTAAGTGAACTTGTTATTCAGGCTTTGATACATTTTTTTTTTTAAAGTTAAGTGTATCAATATATAGGAATTTGGTGTCATTTCTCATCTAGTAAGTTGTTCATTATATATATCCATCTCTACAATATCCCATATGAAAGGTAACGTTTGTATTGTTTGGTTATCCGTTTCTAAGAGGCTGCATGATAAAGTATTTTGGAAGGTTGGGTATACTGTAAATTCTTTTTTCTTTTATAAGAGACAACTTACAAAAGAAAGATCTATAACATAATGCTGGGTATGCTACGTCTATCCGTACTCCATAAATACACCCTTGATGGTGTATCATAGTTACGTAATATGCTGAGACTTGAAAAGAGGGATTCAAAGTTCTAGAGGTTGGATTTCCAAGCGACCATGGTCTATTCTAGGAAATCTTTTCTGCATCTTCAGTATATGTGGAGTATCCTTGTCCACTGTTTACAAAAAATAATTTTGTGTAACTTATTCGTAGTGTGCAATATTGAAGGGATCTGATTGGTAGATTGATCGGTTGATTGATGACTATGGGTTATTTAGCTTCGTGATTGTCAGGTGGCCGATGTGGTAACGTCCCTGACTAGTTATCGCCAGACTGGGGTTTGAGTCCCGCTCAAACCTGTTAGTTCCTTTTGTCGTTGCAACCTCACCATCCTTGTGAGCTAAGGATGGGGGGATTTTGGGGAGCCTATAGCTCAATCTGCTGAGTCATCAGCAGCCATTGTCTGTCCCTCCTTGGTCCTAGCTTGGGTGGAGAGGGGGCTTGGGTACTGATTATATGTATATATGGTCAGTCTCTAGGGCATTGTCCTGCTTGATAGGGCAATGTCACTGAGCCTTGCCTCAGCCATTAATAAGTGACCTTTAAACCTTTAAACCTTGACGCCGTCAGTAGAATCCGGATCTCTTATTAATCAGAATGAGGGAAAGTTTCAATATCCGTATTCGTGTTTTGTAACTTGGATAGTTATCCTTAGGTCAGTTATTTTGTTCAAAAAGGTATCCTAATTGTTGTTACATACTTGTTGCACCCACCTAGATGCATTCGAGATATAAGTTTAATTTGAAGAGGAACGGAACAACTAGCAAATATAAAGCATGATATTTCTTTTTCGAAAATGTTTATTTCACTTTTATGTGAATCATATATGACTTATGAACCTCTTTATTATGATGAACAAAATGTCTCGCTGCAAGATGTTTGTCTTTCCCTGTTTCATTTCAATATAACCATCTAATCCGGACCACATACTCAAATTGTTATTTACTTAAAAAAATAAAAACATTCATGTATTGTGTGTCGGTTTCTTGGATGTCGTAACTGGAGTTTTCTTTTATTGTTTTTCATAAATATTGATAATATGGTTTTTATTATAGTTTTTAGCATCGATTACCTTAGTCCCCGCAATGTTAGTCCGTGTAAACCAATCCATCTAATAATCTCATTACAGGAGTCGATTTCTCTGTCATCAGTAACACGAATTTAGAAACGCAAGCACTGATATACCCAAAATGAAAAAGGTTAATGACCTTGTCTACTAAAAGTCCCACGTTCTCATCCTGCCCCCAGTTTATAGCTTCTAAAAATGATGAGAAAGGGATGTTATTCTGACACTGGAATTCTTCCTTTCAGTTTTTATGTTTCGTTGGCAAAATGGCTTTGTTTATTCTGAAATAAACAAGCACATAAAACTAATAACCTTAGGAAGATGGTTCTTTCAACTCGGAAATAAAATCTACGTTTATTAATATTCTTTGTTATCTAATGGGGTGGTTCTCTTTGGTGGCATGTACAGCTTTGTAGGATTTAGGTCCATTTAATCCCTCTGAGGTGCGCATATTAAAACTGTTACCTTTTGTAGCGTTGTATAAATCCCGTTATTGTTTTTCATAAGTCCTATGTCCGATCTTTTTTTTTCTAAACCTTTGGAAAGGCCATTTGGAATTCCTGGATGAAGGAAAAGATTTACACACAACAACAACAACAGCAACAACAACAAATGCAGCCGTTTATAGTCCACTATAGGACAAAGGCCTCAGATATGACCGTTTACATTTCTGGGTTTTGGTCAATTTTCATCACCACGCTGGTCAGTGCGGATTTGTTGTGTGTGTATATATATATATATATATATATATATATATATATATATATATATATATATATATATATATATATATATATATATATATATATATATATATATATATATATATATGTGTGTGTGTGTGTGTGTGTGTGTGTTGATATATGTTTGTATAGTATTATATAGTATACTGTATGTGTATATATAGAAATAAAAAGTTTTTTTGACATAATTTAAAGCTCTTGGTGGCATGATTTAATTCTAAATATTCCATGATGAATTACGAAGCCACATAGTTAGATATTTTGTAACAATGAGAAACTTTTCTCATTAATATATTAGGAAAATGTTTATGTAATGTCAAATTAATATTATCAGAAGAAAAAATAAAGGGACAAAAATAAATATATAATGAAAGTAACGGATGTCCTGTTGTTGAGGAAGTATCATGTTTGTAATATCATGGTCGGGATAATAATTTGGATAAGCGATCAGGATTCGGGCCACCATCGTCAGTTCGCCATCATGGAAGCTCATTATTCCTATAATGCTGGATCAATGAGACGCCGAGGATGATGAAATATTTAAGCGCTCGTTAATCCTAAGTAAACTTCTCACTCGAGAATTTTTCCTATCGTAACTTTATTCTTTTCTGGTATGCTTACTTAAAAAGAATGGGGGTGACTGTTGAATTAATCGATTAGAAAGAAGCTGCTAATGAGGGTCTTAAACTTTCAAAATATGAGATGAAGTGTACTGTGTCTTGGACAGATTAATTCTTTACCAGCATCGTGTCATTTAAGAAAACTGGAAGTGAAAGGTAGCAAAATGATAAAAATTTTAGAATGTAAACTGGTTTATAGAATTTTGCCGAAACTAATGCTTTGGAGTAAGTCCAACCAAGACTTATTACTATGTAAACTGCTGATTTCATTTGTCAAAATCTAGGCGGTACACTTTTATACTGTGAACCTTTCACTTTCTTTATTGATAAAGTTTCATTAGCATAAATTAAAAAGTGTTATGCGCCTATTCTATATATTTGATGTCATATATAATTTTTTTTGATTTTATCATCGTCGCTCTGGTATAACTGTGGTAACAAGGATTATTCTTCATGGATTTATATATTTCTGTTTTTTCATCGGTGGCAAGCTGGTGATCTTTTCATTGAATAAAGCAAGAGCTAACTTCACCTCCCTTTCTCACTTTCTGTTCATGCCCTTACGATGAAGCTAGTTGGAAATGTGGATAATGTAGCTGTCTTTCCTTCACCTGACGTTGCTTGGGAGAGATAGCCAACACATGGCTATTTTAATAGTTAGCTATTTGATAACGCCGGAAGTAAGTGAGGGCTATATAGATACTAATTCCTCATAAATGATTTAGAATAAAGGTAAGACGAAGGATATGAAAAAACAGTTGTATTATAACGATTATTCATTGTTCTTTTCCAAAACGAAAGCGGTTAGGTAATAGCAATTTTATGGCTTTCGTTTTATTTGAAGTTTGCTATTTCACAATGTTTTCCACCTTAAATGTTGTGAATTATGTTGATATATTTCCTCAATTTAGTCTTACTCAGTACACACGCAATTTCAAATTATATATATCGTTACACTTGTTTTTCTTCTTTTCTTGTTTTGAGAGTTTTACTATTTCCTCCACCCATATCTACCGTATAAACACTATTTTATTCAGCTATAGCTCATAAACCCATTCATAGTGGAGATATAATTTTTAGTGTGACAGTTTCTATGATGGTGCTTTTTCCCCATTCATGAAATAACGTATGGTAATAGACCTGTATCTCATAGAATTTACTGCACTGTTAAGCGGAATATTTGTGGCATATCCTGTAAAGCCTCCTTTTTTGGAAAAATATTCATTTTCCGACCCATTGTTTTTATTTTTAACAGAAATATTCCTATGATACTTTTAAAAAATCTATGACTGGCCGCAATTTCATGCATCTATAGCTTTAACTCCATTCACTACTTCAAGTCTTGAGTTGGAAGTGCAGACTTCATAATTTCCAAAGCGTCGATTAAATTTTGTTTTTTGGTAACTCGGCAGTAGGCCTACGGTTTTCTTTCCTACTTCAACCGTATTTGTAGAACATAAGCAATTATACAAACATTGTTGCTATTTTCTTTTATTTGTATACGTATTCAAAAGGTTTGTATGCACAAAAGACGTTATTTTATGCATATTATTCATATGCAAACTATTCTCTGTCACTATCTACTCCCCGGCCATACCTTTCTTACTTATCCTTTCTAGAAAATTAAGATCTTCGGCCATTGCTCTTGAAATGCTTACAACCTCAGGATTACTCACATAGCAGAGTACTGATTTATATTTTCTTATTCAAATATTTTCTTCCTTTACAGTTGATAGCGCTAAGATATTTTCCTTACCTTCTCCTTATCCTCTTTTGTCTCTCGCTCATATTCTGGTTGTATCAGACTTTTTTTTTCTTTCAAGTCAGCTCTGATTTCCTGAATTTGCATCACTTTTAGCGCTAAGGTCTAAGGATATAAAGACTTTTAGAGTTCGTTTAGCCGTGTCATAGAGTTGTAAAGAACTGTTTCGCTTCTCGCTTAAGTTGACATTATCGCAAAGTATGTACTGAACGTTATACTCGTACCGAACATCGTTTGCTTATACATTGCCAATTCCAACGTTATCTTTTTTATGTCATTCATATAATTCATGTAAAAACTGTGTGTATCTTAACCTGTGTGACGCTTTTATGAATGCTCAGTTCTCTCTTCTTATCTTTATTGATTTCGTTTGTTATTTTGTTACTATTCTTACCACAATAAAGTAGGCACATAGTGTTTTGTCTCTATAGTTATATGTTTAAAGAAAATACATGTACAGTATATTTGTGATTCCAGTCTGTATATGTTTAATATGATTAACTTCTCAAATCCTGAAATAAATTCATTTTGTCCTCGTAGCTGACAAAACAATGAAGCTCTTGTATTTGAAATATTTGTGAAAAATTTCTGTAGCCGTTTATTGACAGACAGAATACGAAACATAAGCATTTTTGTTAGATTAAAAACAGAAATAACAACTAATTATAATAATAGAGGCACTAGTAATGATAATGCTAAAATATAAGTTAAAGTATAGGGAAAGCCACTTTATAAAGTCCGATGGAAACTATATTGAATTCAGATTGCTCGGAATGGTGAATTAGTTACAGCTCCAATGAATATCCCTTGATTTATTTGCATAGGCTATGCATTGACAACCCAGAAACCTCCTCTAATCTGATTGTCCTTAAATTGGCTTGGGGCCTTTGAAGATTTTAAATCACATTTTTAATCAATCCATTTCAACGTTAGCCGATTGTTAGTGGGTTCAATGTGGTGAATGCTATTTCCAATCCATGTACAAGGGAAAAAATATTATAATTGGTGACATTAAAAGCGAAAATAACTAAATTCAAAACATAAGAGGCTTTTCGTGTTATTTTTATGGAAGTTTGAGTTTATGCATTTCTTAATCATAATCAAAGACTGACAAATTTTTAGCTTTTTCATAGTCCGTTGTGGTTATTTCATTCACCAAAATACATAGTTTGATTTTAATGTTGTTTGATCTTTGTCTTAACTGACGCTGAATAAGTATATAGAGATTTGTTAGATCCTTTGCTATAAATTTCTTCCCTGTCACTCTTCTTTGTTTTTCATTTGGACATAATTCAAAACCTCCATGTACTTAGAATAGTTGCATGAATTCACATACACACAGCAATAACAACAACAAATTCAGTTGTTTGTAGCTCACTGCAGAACGAATGCCTCAGTCATATACTATGTGTGTATATATATATATATATATATATATATATATATATATATATATATATATACAGTATATATGTATAATATATATATATATATGTGTGTATTTATATGAATATATATATATATATATATATATATATATATATATATATATATATATATATATTTGTGTGTGTGTGTGTGTGTATTTATATGAATATATTTATGTATGTATGTATGTACAGTATGTATGTATTGAATATGATAATATTTGCGCGCACACGCAATAAAGCCCTTAAATTTAGGAATGAATCCCATGGAGGTCGTTAAATTGTATTCGTTACTTAGGTATTCGGTTAGGAGCTGACGGCTGGGAGGGAAAACAGATTCATTCTCTTATTACAACGCAGACTAGAAGGATCCAATGCTCTAAGCCGGACCTTGATCCATCTCGTTAGTGGTGGAGGATCAACCGAGCCTTCATCCAATCCAGGATGACATCCACCTTCCTTCCCCTTGAAGCTTCACCCGACGCTGTTTCATTTCGCGGCCATTACTGCATGCTTATCCCACCTGTTGCTCCAAATGGACTCGGCCACTCTTTTGTCTCTTTTCAGCAAACCATTTTCATTCTTCGAACTCGGCCGCTGTTGGGTGTGTGTTTTTTTAACATTCACGCAGAGTTTGAGCGGTGTTTTTCTTCTATATGGTTTTAGCTTTCTTTTGGCTATTTTTTAGGACAATGTCAGTCTATTCTAGCACGAATTTCAGGCCTGAAGGTGCATACGTATAGTATGGTCTAGTAATGGTCACTTGTAATAATTTTAGCTGTACGCCTGAGTGTAATAATCCTTTTTTTTTTTTTTTTTTTTTTTTTTTTTTTTGTAGAACTGAGATTTGTGCAACTTCATTGTTTGGAACTGTAAATGCTTTGAGTTGGTATTGAATCCTTAGCTGCGCGACACTTGGCTGTGTCACTCTGACTTATTCATAAAAGATGGCGATTTAGTCGATCATAAGTGCGAAATGCCAAGGTTCCATTGCAACTAACGCATGTCCTGTTTTTGTAACGTCTGTATATGTTAGTGTGCACTCACTAATGCTTGTACATCTCCCTTATGAAATTAGAAGCAAGTGTTTGTATGAGGAGAATTGAGCTTGACCGGATATATATATATATATATATATATATATATATATATATATATATATAAATATATTTATATATATATATATATATATATATATATATATATATATATGTACATATATATATGTATGTACATATATATAAATATATATATATATATATATATATATATATATATATATATATGTATGTATATATATATATATATGTACATATATATATGTACATATATATGTATATATATATATACATATATATATATGTACATATATATATATATATATATATATATATATATATATATATATATATATTGATATCTTTCAGGTCACGCTCAGCTCGGGTAGGGGAGAGAGGGAGTAGTCATACCCTTGTGAGAGGGGGTGCATGTGTGCGCAAATGTCTAAATATTTAGCAGTTATTTTTGAAGGGTCACGTAAATTAGTTTCATAATATTTTCATATTTTATTTTGTTTTATTAAACTGAATATTTTTCGGGGAAGACAGTTCAACTCCAGTGATCTTTCATCATATTTCTGGTATTAGCAATTTTGTTCTGAGCAGCGTTCCGTCATTTGTTCTTATACTCGGTGAAATACTATTGAAACTTCTAGGTTTGGCAGTATTACACTGTTGAGTATCTTTTTTTGCGTACTGTTTAATTCTTTTACTATCCGTTATTGCTTCATTTACGGAATTTCGTTCTTTAAACGACACTCTTTGCCAGCTTGCATCTCACTTCTGTCATTTATCATTTTTCCCATTCATCTTCCCTGGCTCTTTGTCCCTTTTTTGCCGGCATATTGACTTTTGGGGTTCTCTCGTCCCGTCAATTGTATTTTTTCGTGTTTTCTCGATTCCTTTTGAAATTTCCCTTTCACAAGGCTTTTTTTATTCTTCAGCTTTTGTTAACTCGCCTTTACATTCAACATTTTCTTTCCGGTTTTTGCTAATTGAACCTTTGATATGTAATTTCCATTACTATTTGATTTCTGTAGTATTCTTTTTTTATTGTAATTGACTACAAATTTTTCAACGCATGTCTTTAACTAAAGCCTTTGCATCTCGTATTCTTAATTCCCGTTTCTCGTATTTTTTCTGGAATCGCTATTCTTGCATTCTCACTCTCCTTCACTACTTATCAATTTCTTCTTTAAGACTTTTCTCCTTGTGTCTATTCTCCCATTCATTTGACATTTTGGTTTCCATCTTTCCTTCCAATTTATTTTCTCTCTGTTTTTAAGGAAATGCCAAACCGAAGGTACAAAGCAATCACTAAAAGAAGTATTTGATATTTTTACTTGAAGCTTTCGTGGAATATGTTAAATATAATTTCGAACATTGAGTAAGCGTGATACCATGATATAACGCTATGACGTCATACACTGAGAATGAAAAAAAATCTTAAAGTATCCGGGTGGTGTTATTATTTGTGATAGAGACACGAACTTTGACATGGATGTACTTAAATATAATACAGATATCATTACTTCCCCCTGTTTCCTCTTCCATCCATCCATGTAGCCAAAATTTCCTTTCCTTCATCTACTTCCCCCTGTTTCCCTTTCCTTCTGCCCTTTCTTCTCTTCCACCCATCCTCCCATTCATTGGCCAACTTCCGGTTCCCTTCTCCCCTTTTCAAGTCACGCGTTGGGGATACTGCAAGTTGGTTGTGCATCATCCGACAGAAATGAGATCTCGAGGCCGAAGTGAAGCTAAGATATTAGACTCTGATGCCCCCTTCCAGTGATAAATCTTTTCCCACTCAGTCCCTCTTGCCTGGGTTAACCGCGGTAGTTTTTTTTTCCTATCTCATTTTTCCTGTTTGTCTCCCTCTCCGAGGGGATTGGATTATTTCATACATATTAGGAAGAAGGGAATGCCTCGATGGAGATATTCGAAATATATTTGCAATTCAGTAATGTGTGATTAAGATTGCGGATCTTCTGATTGTTCTTTATGTAATGAAGAAAATAATTGACTGATTGTCGAGATTTTTCTCTTATGTAAAAACATTAGCCATTCATTTTCTTTTATAACGCTGATGAATTATTTCTATCAAACAAGGAATGTGTTTATCATTCTAACATCATTGAACACTTATATGCATTGGCTGATAAGTTTTGTCGGTGCAAAAACTCTGTTGGAAAAGAATTGTTTATTTAATTTCATTTAGCAAGTGTGTTTTATTGTCATATGAGTGGTTTTTTTTTATAGCCATTTACTCTTTATGGGTGTGTAGTAGTTTTACTGACTGACTACCAAAGTTCCATTTCGTAGTATTGTGTATTGGAGAAAACCTAATGATTGATAAAAAAGTAAAATAGTTTCCTCATAATTAACTAACCTATTAAGGACATAGTTTATAAGATAAGAATAAAAAGTTGATTAATGAAATAAAAATGAGTGAAGAAACAACTGCTTAAGAACCAAACATCCCAAATTTGTCCGTCAAAGAACGGAAAATTTCTCTCTCTCTCTCTCTCTCTCTCTCTCTCTCTCTCTCTCTCTCTCTCTCTCTCTCTCTCTCTCTCTCTCTCTCTCTCTCTCTCTCTCTCATCTGCATAATGTAAACGTGCATCCAACAGGGTAAACAACACTTGTCTTAGAAGTTACGGGGACCTCAATGGTATGTCCGTCTGGGAATGAGTTTGGTAAATGTTGCGAAAGGAATAAAATTCTACGGAAGGAAACCAATAGATTGGGAACAAGATTAGGTGCTGAGGGTAAAGCTTCTGAGATGTATGTTGTTTCTGGAAGCATAGTATGTATGTATGTATATATGTATGTATGTATATATGTATGTATGTATGTATGTATGTATATTTATGGAGAATAGTTTTTTTATTCACCTTCTAAATAGTTTAGGTATCATATATCAGCAAAGCCATGAGAGTGAAGTTGCTAATGACAAGTCCTTTATGTTAATTTAGAAACATGCTGATACTCATGTACTGATGGGTGGACTTGAGAGTGATAGCCTGGGATCGAACGCGTCCACGTAAGTATGCAGACGAAGTACTGTCATATATATTTACATTAAGCTGTGTGCACACACACACACGCACACACACACACACACACACACACACACATATATATATATATATATATATATATATAATGTATACATATATATGTATACATATATATGTATACATATACAGTATATTATGGACTTATAAGTTTATTTGCTTCAGTGGACTTAAGTGATAATTATCGTACATGATAGCTATACGCGTCTGCTGATCACATTAGAGATTAAAAACTTAATTTTAAGAACAGAAGGTTAAGCGCCTTGTGCCACTCTGAAAAGGCGTAATATTATATATGATATATCCATACATATATATATATATATATATATATATATATATATATATATATATATATATATATATGTATGTGTGTGTATAGATAAATGTATAAATAGACTATACACAGTATATGTATGTATATGTATATATATAGCCTATATGTACTTTTACATATATATGTATACATACAATACATACACATAAAGCTATATACACTCACGCATATATATATATATATATATATATATATATATATATATATATATATATATATATATATATACATACATGTATATATACATACACATACATACATACACTGTATATTATGAAGGATGTGGTCGCAGACAGAAATTGTGACTCATTCAAAGCCTTCTTTGTACCTTTGAAGCTCACAAGTAGCCTCTGCGTTCTTCGTCGAATGGCTAACTGATTTTTAATGACCGTGTTGATAAAAAGACTTGGGGTTTTAATGACTCATTACGGGTTTTCCTTATTATTGGCGTATTAACGATGATCCTAAAGTCTATGCTTTACGAGAGAACCCGAGTAGTAATCACGTTGGCTTTCGACCCGGAAATTGAGACGGGGAAGATAAAGGAACAGGTTTTTTTGTCGGACGTCCACCCAATCATTGTTATCCTGGGAAACTTAGAAGCCCCGAAAAGATGCAAGGAATAACTTATTCCAGGGGTTTTGGGGGTAGAGGATGCCCGCCCAAGGGTGTGTGGCCAGGGCGTTCGGAATTGTTATTACCACAGCATTTGGGCATGAACATTATAAGAATACAGAAAATATATATATACACTGCAATTTATGTTTTCTGTAATTGCACCACTAATTACGAAGTGTTAAGTTAGCATTCTGAGAATTAATAGTGATAAATGTAAAGTGGTAATAAATACTGTATATATCCCTAAACTACTGTTCTTGCTGGTTTACAGACCTAGCTTTCATTGTAGTAGTGGACTAGAAAAAGCATAAACTTCCAACCGTCTGTTGTATCTTGATTTATACAGTGAAAAATTCACAGGAGATAAAACTTAAGTGGGAGGAACATTAATTATCATTAACACTTAAGCTAAAGTAACAGTCTCATCAAGATAATTAGACACGTTCACTAAAATAAAGATAGATTATGTGACAATTCCACGAAAAAAAATACTATTATATATCAAATAATTGGCAGATTCATTTCATGGTATATTCATAAAATACAAATTCCATTAATTGGCATTATTTATAATTTCATTAAAGGGTAATTTTATTACATACTTGTATTTAATAGCAATCTGAAGTTTAGAAGATAGTCACGCAGAAAGTAGACTGTAGTTTGCAGTTGTCACAATATACATATGTTAGAGGGTAAAGATTCAGAAATTGTCTGTTAGCCTAATAGAAAGTAGTAGTACATCAGTAAAGGTTGCATGTCAAAGGGATTAAGATTGATTACTAACACATATCCCCTCAAAAATATGGGCGCACATGTTCATGTACTCATCATGAGTTAGTGACTGTTAAAAAAACCTATTTCTTTCATTTTTATATACGTGAAAATGGAACTCAGTTTTTTGTTGAAAGGTTTATATATATATATATATATATATATATATATATATATATATATATATATATATATGTGTGTGTGTGTGTGTGTGCACACACACATATATACATATATGTATATATATATATATATATATATATATATATGTATATGTATATATATATATATATTATATGTATATATATATATATATATATATATATATATATATATATATATATATATATATATATATATATATATATTTACACACAGATATCTATACAAAATTATGCATACATATATAACACTCGCACAAATAAAAGTTTAGTTCAACAAATGTCCTTTCCGATGTCATAAAAAGTCTTCACTGCTTATCAGCGAAAACTTGAAAACGGTTTCAAATGCATTTCTTTACATTTGTATCGTTTGAGGATATTCTTGTCTTTGGTTCATTGCAGATTTGCCAACAGGCTGATTTCACTCGAGTCGTACATAAGGTTATTTTTTCATATGAAGAGCGTAATTCACCTCCTCTATAGAGTTTTACCCCTTAAGCCAAAATGTACACAGATAGTTTTATAAACGAATTGCACTTTTGAGTATCATAGATACTTCGTTGAAAATTATATATTCTAAATAAGCGTTAAATGAATAAGTTTTGAAAGTTTTCATCACAAACAAACAAAACTGAAAGCTATTCTGACAATTTATACTTATGTAAATAATTCCTTATCAGTAAAAAGATAATAAAAGATATATACGAATATGTAGGAATAATTAGTGGTCAATTAAAAAAGAATGGAAATGTAGGAAATATAAAATAAAATTAAACAGGCAAATTTATCCTGATTGTATGAAAATGTAGTAAAAATAAAGTAAATTTGGACATTTTATCCTGAAATGCGTGGAAATGCAGGAAAAAAACTCAGGAAACCTATCCTGGAGCAAAAGGAAGCAAGTACGCTCCCCTGAAGGTTTAAAGAGCGTATGAAAGGATTCCGTAGGACCGCAGATGGTGCCAAGTGATGCGATTGACTCAGTGGACCGAGGGATTCTTTAGCAGGATAAGACACAAAAGGAACAATTTCCTTGGCACTGGCCCTGAAGTTCCGGATGGTATTATTTCCGGCACAGAGAATCTGTGGGTTTCACATCGAACGGGTTGATTGCAATTTTATATTGATAGATGGTACATAATTATGATAAAAAACTAGTATTTCAGCGAAAATTAGTCATTTATCTGTATGCATTTTAGTGAGAATCAGTCTTTCGTCTTTGTATTACCGCGATTTTTTTTTAGCATAAATTGTGTATTTAATTACAGGGAATTAATCATTTGCGAGTTTGTAATTAAGGACTTTGCATGCGTCTCCGTGTATTAGTGGGAGATGAGGTAATTTTCGTGCGTGTATTTTAGTGAGAATTAACCCTTTGCCTTTAAAGAAAAGTTAATGTTTCATGTGTATTCTGTCAGGAATTGTTTATTTGAGTGTACAGTCTTAGTCGTAATCGGTCATTTCTTTGAGTGTATTTTCGTTGGTTGTTAACTTGTGTTCTTTGTGATTTAATGAGAATATATGTTATATGTCTGCGCTCTGGGGGGAGGGTGGATTTTTTTCCTTGCCTATTTTAGTAAGTCGTCATTTTTTCTACGGAAATTTGTTAGAATTTAGGTAACTTGTGTATCCGTATGAACGATTTTGGTGTGAACTGGTAATTTGTCAGTTAATTTAAGGCAAAATTTTTCATTTTTCTCTGTATTTTAGGGACAATTTGCCATTTTTCAGTATTTTAATTAAAATGGGTAATTTGTCTTTGTGTACTATAGGCTATATGTCATCTTAGTGAGATCTGTGTTACTGTATGGACATGAGTCGTGGTATGATAAGGAATCCATGTTCAGCAGATTTAGTAGATTTCAGAACAAAGCCCTCAGAAGAATATTGGGAGTTAAATGGCTGGGCAGGATTAGAACTGAAACTACAAGAGAGACTACTCGAGCGCCATATGAGGATGAGATCATGGTGAGGGATAGATGGCGATGGTTTGGGCATGCTCTTCTCACTCCCCAAGATAGATTAGTTCACCAAACATTTAACTGGGCTCCATAAGGCACAAGAAGAGTTGGAAGACCCAGGCCTACATGGGTGAGAACTATGAAACATGAAGTGGGAAATGGTCAGTGGAGAAGTATTGATTTAAAAGTTCAAGATAGAGACGACTGGCGAAATCTAACCGAGGCCCTTCGCGTCAATAGGGGTAGGAGGAGATGATGATGATGATAATGATGATGTACTTTGATAAAATTCTGGCATCCAACTGTGTACATTTGTGAGACTTGGTCTTTAGTCTGTATATTTGAGTGAGAATTTGTCATTTCTTTGTATTTTTTTTTATTGAGAATAGGGCATTTGTCTCTGTATTCTATGGAGAACTGAGTATTTATGTCAGAATTTTTATAGGAATTGGCCAGTCTGTAATTTTGTGAAAAAAGCTCGTTTGTATTTTTGCATTTCCGTTAGAATTTACCACTTATTCTGTATAGTCGATGGGAATGGGTATTTTTTTCTGTGTATTTTACTGATAGTTATAATGATGGGAGTTTGTCGACTGTGTATATTTTAATAGAAATTAATTATTTGTTAGTTTTTTATGTAAAAACTTATTGTTTATCTTTTTGCATTTGTTAAGATTTGTAATTTGCATGTATAGTTTCGGTGAGAAATCATGTTTTTATAATTATTTTTTTGTATCTATTCTTATTAGAATTGGCAATTTGTGTGTATTTTAGGAAGAATGTCATTCAGCTGTGTATTTTCAAGCGTATATTTCAGTGAAAATTAGTGATATGAATCTAATATTTTTCTCTGTATTCTAGTAAGAATCGAAAGTATTTCTGTGTATTTTTGTATGAGAATTAGTTAGCTGTGCGTGATTTTTTTTTTGGGTGGGGTTGTGGGTGGGGGTGGGAAATTTAATATTTTGTCTGCGTGTACTCGAGTTGAAATCGATCATATTTCATTTTATTTTAGTGATAATTGGTAATATTTCTCACTGATATTTTATTGAGAATTACTAATTTTTCTGACTGGTATTTTAGTGATTTTTTTTCTTTTTTCTGAGAGGTATTTTAGTGAGGATCGGTAATTTACTTGAGCTTTTGTTGGTGAGAATTTTACATTAATGTATCCATATTTTAGTAAAAATTTTTCTTTTGTATAAATGAATCGTGGATTGAATTAGTTACTTGTTTTTGTATATATGACATTTGTGTATATGTATTTTCAAAGGAATTGGGCATTTATCTGTAGGTGTTTTAGGGAGATTTTGTTTAATGTTTGTCGGTATTTCATTGAGAATAATAATTTCTCAGTACTTTATAGAGAAAATTTATTAATTTATTTTGTGCAGAATTTCTCATGTATATATTTATTTTGAAGATAATTGTTTGTTTATTTCTTTATTTTAGAGAATATTATTTATTTATTCATTAAATAATTTCTCTTTCTTTATTTTAGAGATAATTGTTAATTTCTTTATTTATTTTTCACATAATTGTTACATAATTTCTTCATTTTAGTAGGCACTGTTCAGGTGTTGTTTGTGTATACATTTTTGTGAGAATATATCAAGCGTAAATGAAAAGTTTAGTGAGAATTGGTAACTTGACATTATATGTTGTTGATGTGTATTATCATGAAACATTTTTATTTTTCATACATTATAATGAGGATTTGTTAGTTCTGTTCAATTATGCTAGTAAGGAATGTCCTTTTGTCTTAACGATTTTAAAGAAAATTTATTTGTTTGTTTATGTTTTTAGTGAGAATGGGTTATTTACCTGTTTCTGTTAATGAGCATTAGTATTTTTTCTGTGTATAATTCAAATTAGTCATTCGTTTGTACTTTGTAGTGAGCATTAGTAATTTGTTAACATAAAATTTGTCATTTGTGCCGGCACATTTCAGTGAGAATTGGCTATTTAGCTAGTATGTATTTTGGTAAGAACTGGTAATTTTTCTTTTCATTGTGGTGAGAACTTGTAATTTGTGTTTATATTTTAGTGAGAATCGTTAATTTCTGTGCCTGGTCTAGTTACAATGGATCTTTTACCTATTTTCATTTTATTTAGACTGTATCTTCCATGTAGATTTGGTAATTTTTCAGTGTCAATTTAGTGAATTTTTTTATATTATCTCTGTATTTTAAAGGTATGGGTAGTTTTCTGTGTATTTTTATGATAGGGGATAATTTTTTTTGTGCATGTAATTATTGAGAATGGGATCTATTTTAATGTTTTAGTGAGAATTGGTCTTTCTTGTGTTTATTTTAGTTATAATAGGTCATTTGGCTGATTGTAAATAGTGAGAGTTGGGAATTTATCTTATATATTTTGGTGAGTATTTATCAGGTGTGTGTATGGATTTTAGAGAGAATTTGTCATTTGTTTGCCTGACTTTTAGTTGGAATTAGTCACTATTTATTATTTGTGTAGGTATTTTAGTAAGGTTTATTCTTTTGTCAGTTTATTTTTTGTAAATTCGCCTGTGTATTTTTGTG
>NC_090739.1:37210152-37217652 GCF_036898095.1 Palaemon carinicauda | reverse complement strand
TGGCATTATTTTTTGTGGAGTAAGAATTGATGGGATTTTCAAACGCAGCTCTGAAAATGATAGGAGAGTGCAGTTACAAGGACGTTGTAATTTCGCCCAGACGAAGGGGGAAAGGAAGGATGAGAAATCGCCCAATCAGTATTGGAATCTATTTTAGATCGTGCTACTTGAAAAAATGGAATAGATTTTCTACACGTGCATGTAAAAAGTACAAAGCAAAAATATTTGAGAGTAAATTCTCGAAATAATTAGCCGTTTAAATCCCAGCTTCAACGTAATGAACTTGTAACCTTTCACTCTTTAATAAAGAAGAGGGTGCACCCTGTCCCCCATCAAAACAGCTTACTATGTCCTCTGCCCCCCCCCCCCTCCCCCCACCTCGTAAAGTTCTGTGCTTTCGTAGAACGAAACAACCAGACATAGTTTCGTAAATTGACTTAATTACCTTTGCAATTGTATTTTTAAAGGTACTGATGGTGGTTGGTAATGTCATGGATAAGTGTTATTTACAGTAATTTTCTGACGTAGGGGGAGAATTAATATTAGTTCCCTCTCTCTTTTCAAATGTTATCTTGGGTACTTTTTCTGTTTATCTTTTTCAATCTTCTAGTGCCTGTTTCTTTACAGATTGTTCTTAATCACGAAATGTATAAAAAAGATAATTGAATGAAAAGGGGAAAGGTATGTTGATAACTTCAGCCTTTTAATGCAGGCAATCGGTCAATCTTTAAGTGAAATTATAGAAAATTTTCTTTATCTCATTTGAAATAATATATATTGTAAAAACGGATAAAATAAAGTTTCTTCGTTCCTTTTGAAAAATATGTTGTATCATTATTGAAATTATTGATTGCATCTCTCACAGTGAATGTGTATATCATGGAGAAATTTTTTCTTTATCAATGTTTTTCTTTATCATATAACATAGCTTATTTCAACATCATTTAGAATGAAATTCTAGTGATTTAAACTTACTTACGTTTTATTAGATATTTTGTAGTATTCCTCTCCAGATACAAACTTTCTCCAGATACTTAAAAATTAATGGGACTTCCTAATTTCTTTAATCTGATACGATAAAAAATCTCCTTAACTCCTACCCCAACTTCCGTCTATCCCGTCCAAAAAGTCATATATGTGATAGGAGATTTTTTTTCTTTTGCAAATATAACCATGTAAGTATGGTCATCTTAACCCCACCTCCATCGTAGTCCATGAAGAGAACCCGTTCTATGTTTGCGTGATTAAGGCTTTTATATAACCAAGGATGTTAGGGATATCTTGGCTATTCGTAGCATCAAAAATTCTTAAAATGGAACAGTAATTACGTATGGTAAAGCTAAATGGCTGTTGATGAAGACAGACTTTGGCTTTGTGTATTTAGGTTGTAAATTAATTTCCGTTTGCACATAAACACTCATATATGATATATATCAATTATATACACTTATATATATAATATATATATATATATATATATATATATATATATATATATATATATATTGGGTGTGTGTTTGTGCGTGTGTATATATTTGTTTGCATATAAGTATATATATAAATATATATGTATATATATATATATATATATATATATATATATATACATATATATATATATATATGTTTGTATATAAGTATATATATATATATATATATATATATATATATGTATATAAGTATATGTATATATTTAATATATATTTACTTATTTATTTATTTATTCATTTATTTACTTATTTATTGGTCACAATTGTATAAAGGGGCAGAACTTCTTGCTATCCTGAATGCAAATCTGGTTAATATAAGTGATTGGCGAATTCCTTCTTGCGAGTTAAAATACAGAGTGAAGAACAAACCCTGGTTAAATGATGTTGTAGATATTATTTGAAGATACAGGAGGCTTATCCTTTTTTGGAAATGCAATGGATCAGATTCTACTTGGAATAACAGTAATCAGTTAAGAGCTGTTGCTCAGAGTTTATGCTTCTAATATATATATATATATATATATATATATATATATATATATATATATATATATATATATATATATATATATATATATATATATGGATAAATATCAACACTATATCGTGCTCAAAAAGAAATAAATTTCTACCCCATAATTGGGATCGAACGCTGGCCCCTTCTAATGAATGGCCTCTCGTGGCATGGTTGAAAGCGACCTGGCCTTTCATTAGAAGTGGCTAGCGTTCGATCCCAAGTATGAGGTAGAAATATACATATATATATATATATATATATATATATATATATATATATATATATATATATAATTTTACCAGAAAGAAACCCAGGAGCACAAATGGTGGGCTACTCTTAAATCTGTTCTCTAAGTAACCCTTTTGACTGATGTATTTGATAGTAAGCAGAGTAATGAGAAACTCGGATCTTCCTCATTCCTGTTTTCTCGAGGTTAAAATAAATAGCTTTGCTTTTCGGTCCCGCGAAATTGAAATACTTCTACTGAATCATGATGCTTATGGAGGTGTAGACCCAAAAAGTGTTTTTCCTTTCATTTTTATAGAGACATCTGATTATTTAGATCCCATGTGTGTTATTTTTCACAAGTTAGAAAGAAGAGTTCCTTTGTCCCTTGTTGGAGGTTGGGCAATGCCATCACGTTGGGTAAATGTGTTTGCAGTAGATCTGTACCTGCTGTTTACCACCTAATATCCTTAATTACCCTATTATCTAAATGTTTCTGAACGTCTTTTGGCAAAGCGTCTAATAGAATATCTGTATGCAACATATGTAGCTTATAATATGTATGTTCTTATAAATTCCCGATTAAAGAATGTAAGTATATATGATATGCTCTCCAACTCTCCATTACCCTCTCTCATGAAGTATGGCCCTTTCACAGTTACTGGCGGAATGCAGTACTCTAGATCTAGAGAAAAAGATAATTCGAACAATAGAAAAAGTTCTTTACAAGATTAGCGCCAGAGGCAGAAATCATCTTGTTCGAAAGAGGGTCTCCTCCCTAAATGATAATAATAAACGGATTTTGACGTAGGAGATAGCCATGTCGTCCGGATGGCTCACCCGAAAATGATAACCGCGATCTCTGCTACATCAATATCTTGAAAGTAAAATCAGTTGTAAGTAACTCTTTCCAGTTAACTTTATACGCTATCTGATGAGAAGGTAAACACTTAGTCCTTAAGATGTTACGTGGGGTGTCTGACCCATTGGAAGAAAATTTTGTTTAATGGTGTCAGACCGTAAGAATTAGTTTGTATTTGTTTGCTGCCGTTTAAAGAATATAATGGTAAGAAAGACGCAATAATGACGTGGATAAAGTTTTATTTCGCCATTAATGGGAACCGAGTCCTCACGAGGCATTTCGAATTCATTTCAGACAAATAATTTGCGAAATACAACTAGAAAAAACTATCGCAATCAAATGTGATTCATGTAGTCTTCGAAACCCGATTATACATTTTCACATTCCCAAGAGATGAAGGGAATTAAGCCATCTTTCTGCGTGTTCGTTAGGCAGGTTTAATGTTTTCCAGTACAACTTTGCTTGACAAACATAAGGCAGCAACCACTCCGAGGAAGAAGTCGAGCTTCTGTATCTGTCTTTTTCAAGGTCGTTTTTTTTTTCACCATACACATTTGTTCCTTTTAGATTCGTGGCTGCTAGGTCTTATTCTTCTGTATTTCAGGGAATGTTAATGGTGTAAAGTTGCTGGCCCATTTATGTACGTATATACACACAAACACACACACACACACATATATATATATATATATATATATATATATATATATATATATATATATATATGTATGTATATATATAAATATAGATATACAGTATATATAAAATTTCATAAAAGGTTTATAATATAGATATGTTCGCGCACACGCGCACACACACATACACACACACAGACACACACACACACATATATATATATATATATATATATATATATATATATATATATATATATATATATATACACACATATCTATCTATCTATAATTGTATAAATATATGTATATATATATGTATATATATATATATATATATATATATATATATATATATGCGTGTGTGTGCATATAATTCAATTTAGCTGTAAATGGCACGAATAGCAATGTAGTCAATAAAAAAATGGCTAACATCCTAACCCATTCAAGATTTATAGTAATAATAAGGCTAAACTCTTTTGGAGCGATCTATTCAAGAAATCAAAGTGGTATTGGAGACGTATATATAGTGTGTGTGTAATTGGATAATGCTAGGACAACACGCTACCAATACAAAAGTAACATAACAAAACAATGTACAATATATTGAAATCAGTTGAAGGAAAATGAGGATGATTTCCATCGTTATGCAACTGAAGTGAGGGCTTTGAACGGTATGGTTAGAGAGGTCACTGTAACAGACGAAGGAGTTGGGTCAATAGAGATCGCCTTTCAATTTCCTTCCTGAGAGATTGAGAGGTCCAATGACGAGCGAATTGCAATGTAAAGTGAGGGCAGTTGATTAACTGATTGATGACTTTTCATTATATAGTGGTTATTAATGCCTTTGATGTATTTTAGTTATGATTAAATAAACTAATGAAATGGGGAATGACGATAGTATTGCTATGGAAAGGTGAAAGGGATTGATCGATTTGTTTTTTTTTTTTAGACTGGAGTCAAAGAAACTAAGACCTCAAGGAGATATATGTTTATAGGTCACGAATAGCTATAGATATATGAATGGAATAGTGCTGAAAGTCTCATGATACAGAATATTTACTTTAAATCTTAATGCAACATATCAATGATAACTGAACAGGTATAAAAAATAAACTTTTCATTATTCCAAATTTACGTTACATGTAATATCAGTACAATTTTTTCTTATACATATGTCAAATATCAATCTCTCTCTCTCTCTCTCTCTCTCTCTCTCTCTCTCTCTCTCTCTCTCTCTCTCTCTCTCTACTCGAAATTTATTGCTGGATCGATTGCTTTCGGAATTTTACGAGCCATTAGTGGTCAGTAACTCATTAATTATATTCCCGACTGAAATATTGGTCTGCGAGTGAATCATCTGTTATTCTTTCGATTATTGTTTATATGCAAGTAATTGAAAAGCCAACAATTTACTCTGTCGACAAATTAGGTTTCAATTACATACATCCATACACACAAACCCACAAGTGCACGCAAACACACACACACAAATATATATGTGTATATGTATTTATATTAGTGTATATATATCACCCCCCCCACACACACACACACACACATATATATATATATATATATATATATATATATATATATACATATATTTATATATATATATGTGTGTGTGTGTATGTATATGTATATGTACAGTATATATATTTGTGTATATATCACCGACACACACATAAATATGATATATATATATACACACATATATATATATATATATATATATATATATATGTATATATATGTATATATATAAATACAGACACATATATATATTTAAATACAGACACACACACACATATATATATATAAATACATACACGCATATATATATATATAAATATACATATTTGTGATGTATATATATATACACACACATATATATATACAGTAAACATACATATTTATATATATATATATATGTATATATGTATATATATGTATATATACACTTATATATATACATGTATACATATATATATATATATATATATATATATATATATATATGTGTGTATATATATACACATATATATACACACACACACATATATATATATATATATATATATACATTTATACGATGTTTATGTATACAATATTTTTTAATTAAATCTGCTGTAAAGCTGTTGATTATATGTCTGGTAGTTAATCGACTGTGGCGATTAATAAGTTGGATGTAGGAAAGGCTTGTTTTTAACTTTATATTCTGTAATAAACCATTATAAAGATAAGAGTTGAAATATATATATATATATATATATATATTGATTCGTATATAAATATGCTTTCATATATATGTACCATATATATTTATGCATATGTATATTTATGTATTAGACATGTTTTGTTATGCTTTGTTATGAGGCCTCCTTGTATGGTGGTCGCTATCTCGAGTCAGTTAACATATTTTTTACCGAAAAATAAGAAATATTTTGTGTTATAATGGATAAGGGTTATTCCTGACATTCGTGCCCGTTTTTGAAACGTCCCAAAATATAACTTACATCATGTATCTATAAACGACAAATGGAAAATAACATCAGAAATCAGAGCAGCTTTTTCATTCTCTGTTGTAATGACTGATTGCACCGGAAATGTCAATTTGCACAGCATTTGAGCCGTTTCAGGGAGACCCAGGGGTTAAACAAAATTGGAATATTTGGCTTAGACGAAAAAATGCTCGGAAAGTATTTCCCTGTTTTGAGTGGGCATAAAATGTTTCACATCAAAGGGGCTGTGCATTTAATTTGCTAATAGAACAATGATTGAAATGTTCAGAGAAGATTCGAAGTGATCAGGTCATGAAAGAATTGGTTTTGGAAATTAACTTAATGGGGTGTTCGAAAGGGGTCAGTGTCCGTTAGTCTTTATGATTGAAAGATTAAAATTTTGAAAATTTTATTGTTTGTTTTTCACTGATCTATTCGGTATATCATGCTTATATAACAGTCCGTTTATTTCGGTAGTGTAATCAAGCTAATCGTGAAGTTATATCTTTATGTAAAGTATTTGTACAAGTCATTTTGATTCATTTATATTGCAATCAAATTGAGTCCTTTTAATTATTATAATGTTACCGATCATGTTAAACTAATTCTTTAGTCTTATTCTTTCTAATATTTCCGTAAAATCAGTTTGATTTTTCTTTTATATTTCAGTTTAAACAATTTAGTTGTTTTCTGATTTAATGGCAGAGACATTTCTTATAAGTTCTCCTAAATTGTTAAATCATTACTGATTCTGATAATCACTTGAATTGCTCTGTCTCTTAAATCTTTCACTGGAGTGGAGTATTTTAATTAAAAGAATGGATAAATCTTGAACGAGAGAGAGAGAGAGAGAGAGAGAGAGAGAGAGAGAGAGAGAGAGAGAATTTGCTTCCATAATAGACCTTGTATTCTCAATTGTCATCCTTCCTTTCAGTCGTGTGGTTGGACTCTTAATGTGTTATCTTTTCAAATCATTCCTATCGGCGCCAAATGGCTTCTGGGTTATGTGGCTTAATTTCCATAAATTGAATGAAATCGCTCATTTACATTTGTGTCCTTTCTATGGCCAGTATTGTTTCTCATGCTCGGAGTGGATTCTGGCAGATGTCTTTCGTTCATTATGCAGAAAACAATTCTGATAGGCGTAAAATTCCGTTTCATGCTATAGAGATTCTATGTCATTATAACAATACAAAAGTAACATAACATGTACGTGTATATATATATATATATATATATATTCTACATATTCTACCATCACCAATTC
>NC_090739.1:37197652-37207652 GCF_036898095.1 Palaemon carinicauda | reverse complement strand
TTTTTTTTTATGATTTGAAGCCTTTCTTGTATGCACAAATGTGTGTATTTATTCTTTTCATAAGAAGAGGTCCAGTGGCGGAAGAAACTGATGAGCATTTCTACATATACACATTATCTTTTAATTTTCCTTATGTGGACTACCATATATATATATATATATATATATATATATATATATATATATATATATATATATATATGTGTGTGTGTGTGTGTGTGTGTGTGTGTGTGTATTTTAGCGAAAAATTATAAATGACATGCTGGTTCGAAATTATTATTATTATTATTATTATTATTATTGTTGTTGTTGTTGTTATTATTAAAAGCCAGGCTGCTAATCCTAGATAGAAAAGCAAAATGCTAGATGACCTAAGGTTCCATTTGAAAAACAACCTATTATGCCATTACGAATGAGAGAAGTAAAATTTTTAATGTAAAAGCATAATTAGTAGATACATTGAATCAAATAACAAAGTGAAATAGATGAGATGAATTAACGGTGAAATCAAACAAAATCTATACATTTTCTTATTGTTGGGATAACTCTACAGTAGTCGTTAATTTTCAGTTTTGCGAAAATACTTTTGGGATGAGGTTGATATCCCCTCCTCCTCTTCCACCCTAAATGTGACCAACCACAATGTACTGACTAGCGAATGCTGAATTCACTGGCCAAGTTAACAGGTCCAATTTTCAATTATGGACCCATATACGTTCCCGTCTCTTGTTATCAGTCTTCTTGCAATTCTTGTTTACTCATGTTGATAAACTCCCCTTGTATTATTAGTGTTTTTTCCAAAAAGACAATAAACTTTATTGATGTTGAATTATCTTGAATGAAAGACGGTTGAAGAGTGCCAATTATTTCCAAGATGTTTTTTTTTTGTTGATTATCAATTCTATGTTAAACCAACAGATAGAAGAACGAAAAGATGTAAGATTAATGAGACAAACAATTCTAGATTTATTTCATGGTTCTTGCTTTAACATTGCCCGTTGAAATAAGGATGACATCATATGGCATCCTGCAGATATTCGCAATACCTTTAATGTAATATTGCTGTCACAAACAACCCCATTAATGCTAGATATAAAATCCACTCAGTATATATTAGGTAAAGGATATCTCTTATCATATTAATGCATGACTTTCGTACACGTAATTAATTTCGTGGTAGTAATGACACCAAAAAATATTAGATTTTCATTTCCCCCCCCCCTCTCCCTCCCTCTCTCTCTCTCTCTCTCTCTCTCTCTCTCTCTCTCTCTCTCTCTCTCTCTCTCTCCTACAAGTAAGCGAGCAAAACCTGAAGTAAAGTGTAACATTCGTCGCCCTAATCTTCTGCACGCTTCTTGATTGGACGATGTGCAGACATCTATAGTTAGTACCAAGGTCTATACATATATAGACCTAGAAAATATGTTTCGTGAATCCCTGTGCATGCTATGAGAAAATTCTAAAAATCTTAAATGTAAGGTTTTGCATTTTCTTTACGTTTCATTTGTAAAATATAATTTTCTGTAATCATTCGTTTTCAAAGCTCATTTGAGTTTATTTAATACTCCACTTAGCTCTGAATTATTATTATTATTATTATTATTATTATTATTATTATTATTATTATTATTATTATTATTATTATTATTATTATTATTATTATTATTACTGTTGTTGTAATACAGATTTAATTTCTTTGATAAAATGTTTACTAGAGATTAAGATGCCTTCATTAGTAAGGAAAGCAGAACCAATAGCAGAAAAGGATAATCGAATACTGATGAAAATCAGAAAAAAAAAGGTAAAACAAATCGCAAAGATGTAGTCATGAATAAGCTGTAGTTTGCCATAATTGGGAATCTGTAGTATTAGATTAGGCAATAAGAGCTGTGTGTGAAACGTGCAAACGTTAATATCGAATTCTACAATGCTCTTTAATTTTACTGTCAAGTTTATAAAGGAAATCGGAAAGTTCATTATTGATATATTGTAAAGCTTGTGGTTAGTTGAAATCGGATATGTACTTAAATATATGATTGAATTTGCATCGACCATGAAAGGCGTTGTGGCAATTTTTGTTTGTTATGGTATCTTTATTTTGCTTTCACAATTCGTGTTACTCATTAACTTAAAGGTATGTTATATCAGATTCAGTTCTGTCATGCCTGTCACTTACAGTTTTTTAATGTGATAATAATATGAAAAAAATATCACTTATCTATTTATATAAAGTGGTTTTTACTTTAGTTTTATAGTTTAATTATAGTTTTAACCTTGAGAGAGAGAGAGAGAGAGAGAGAGAGAGAGAGAGAGAGAGAGAGAGAGAGAGAGAGAGAGATCGTATTCTGTTCTCTCACTTCTATTTGAGGAAGAGTGCCTATTCTCACTAGCTGTATGTTAATAGAGCGGAAAATTCTATTCATGTTCCGACAGTCAGCCACAACACTTGTTCCTATATTGAGTGCGAGTCCTTCAAAGTCCTACTGGGGAAAGGACGAGATATTCCTTCTCAAACCCGATGGGTCCTATAGAAAGGCTCGAGCAGGAGATTCGGGAGTGAAATGGATATTGTTGGTTTCTCTTTCATGTTCCAATTCGGTTAGCATTTTGTCTGATGCTTTGCCAGCACCATGGATTAAATGCGTCTATCCTGTTTCATTTTCCGCGAGTGTATCTCTCCCTCTCTCTCTCTCTCTCTCTCTCTCTCTCTCTCTCTCTCTCTCTCTCTCTCTCTCTCTCTCTCTCTCTCTATTTTCATATACATACATACATACATACATATATATATATATATATATATATATATATATATATATATATATATATATATATATATATATTTATAAATATATGTATATTAACCACATCTGTCTAAGAACAGATTCCTGAATTCGACAGGAATTTGTACGGTAGGCTTTTAATAAACTTATATCTCTCTTGATAGCTCGATTGGTAGAGATCCCACAGGCATGGTTTTGGCTAAGAAGCATAGGTTCGTGTCTTTGTCAAGACAGAAGCTGTTATCATAAATGAATTTCCAGGGGATATACATTCCCAAAGGTAGAAATCGGTTTCAAACGCCATTGTAGCTGATATTTACATTGATTAAAATCACGAGTGTTAGTGATATGATATGTATATATTTATATATATATATATATATATATATATATATATATGTATATATATATATTTATATATATATATATATGTATATATATATATATATATATATATATATAATATATATATATATATATATATATATATATGCATTTATGTATGCAGTTAGTGAAGTAACTGATGGACGATTGTGTTTGTTTAGCTGCTCTGGGCTAGCAACTGATTGAGAACTTGAAGGTTAACACTTTATGGAGCCCCATATTCTATATGCACTTATACAGTATATACATACATATATATATATATATATATATATATATATATATATATATATACATAAATGTATATATATATATATATATATATATATATATATATAAATTTTATATGTATGTGTATATTTATATATTTGATATATATATATATATATATATATATATATATATATATATATATATATATATATATATATATATATATATATATATATATATATATATATATACACATGTATATGTATATATATATAAACAGCGAGTGAATTCAAGGATGGTATGAGTTAGTTCATCGGAAGGGTAACACCATTCGACTTTATTCCCTAAGATAGATCGATAGATAGACATACCTATCTATGCATAGAATGGGATTGAGTTTGGCATTGGGAAAAAAATCGACTGAAATTGAATTTCAACGTAAGGGATTACCGAAGCTTCATCATTCCTCGCAGAGATATTCATCTGGATTTCTACATGTAGCTTAGAGGTGATTTTGTATCGAAACAAAGCAACCTTTTCTGCTATGCTAATATTCTTAACGTGTCTTCGTTATCAGAATAAGTGCGATTTATACAACAAACATTCTCTTAGCGGCTTTGTGTAAGGTTTTATATTTTTTTCTTTATACATTCCAGTTCTCTGCTGTAATCCTTATCCATATTCAGCGGCCTTCTGTCTGAGTTATTTTTTGTCGCATATTTAATTTAGAATGGTAGAGTTTTAGAGTAGACTTTTTATAAATGTATTTTCAAGAGTCCCTATGACTTCTTAGTTTTTCGATTTCCTCACTCGTTTTTGTTTTCTTATGTCACTGCTGTATACTAATATATATATATATATATATATATATATATATATATATATATACATATATATATATATGTATATATATATATGTATATATATATGTATATATATATATATATATATATTTATATGTATATGTATATATAATGTCTGTGTGTATGAATGTATGTATGTATATATGTATATGCTAGATAGATCTATATATAGATATATTGCTATTTAAGGGTAAAGATAAATTAATACTAAAGAAATTTCATAAGAAATTTATGACACTTTGGACCAACATGAAAATATTTCGAGGGAATCCTGCTAGAATAGATTTACAGACATTAGGGTACACCAGGTAAAATACACTAATCTCAGGCATAGTGCAATGACTTCCAATGAAACTTGAGTTAGAAAGATCTGAGAATATCAAATTGCAAACACTTTAATGAAATAAATTTAATAGACAATAAGAGGATAATAGGATATCTTAAAAAAAGTCATATCACAGAACTCCAACTTTGCTTCATTGAGACTACATCCACAGTGAAAACATTATTATTATGGTTAACACAAATCTCGGATATTCAAAGCCTTTGAAATCAAACTTGTTGGAGGAACAGGTAGATCGACAACTATCAGTTCCAATTTAATTCAGAGCATCTCTTGTTGCTGCATGAGAGTTCACAATGGAAGCTACATATAGTGAAAGTTTGTGGTTTTCTTTCTTAGTGAATAGGTCTAGTTGGAGGTCTGGAACTAGCTCTAAAACCTCCCGAAAAGAACTCTGGTTTAGTATACACTCCGTATGCAGGATTGTCTGGATAGAGCATCCTCTACTAGGTTGAGTGAACCCCACAGGATGGTGAGAACACATACTACTCTCCTGTAGGGACCTCGTGATGAAAAGGGTCACCGGCACTGTGCCTGAGCTTATTCATGTATTATGCTCTATGCATTTGAATGGAACGATCTTTTTAAGTATCTGATTATCTCTTTATCTCTGTGCATGCATGAATATATATATATATATATATATATATATATATAAATATATATATATATATATATATATATATATATATATATATGTATATTTATATATATATATAAATATATATATATATATATATATTATATATATGTATATTTATATATATATATATATATATATATATATATATATATATATGTATATTTATATATATATATATATATATATATATATATATATATATATATATATGTATATTTATATATATATATATATATATATGTATATTTATATATATATATATATATATATATATATATATATATATATATATATATATATATATATGTATATATATATACCCTTTATGTCTTTATGTACATATTTCCCAGATTTCAATATGGAATGAGGTTTGATTATGATTAATTTGATTACCTGGATTATAATTTACCAATGACTTAGGTATGTCCTAGTCTGTAAAAATTGAGACCTGTTGCGGATTCTTATAAGATCCGGTTTTAGATGGGCGACCGTTTCGAAATGTTTCACAAGGCGCCTCCGACTAGTTATTTCAATAGGATCGCTTTGCAAAGGTAATAAAGGGAATTTTAATCTGCTGTGATGTAAATCGCAATAATTTTAACAATTAGTAATTGTAATATGAATATTTGATTTTTATGATGTTGAAAATGATAGGCAAAAGTTGTCATTGATTTATTTTAATACCAGATCTGGTACAAATTAAAGACAATGAAATAAATAGATGTTAATTTCAAGAACGTTTTAAAAAAATATGCATATGCACACATGCACACACACACACACACATATATATATATATATATATATATATATATTATATTCTTACGAAGCTGGTCTAATGTAGGGTAAATACAATAGTTTATTCATGATTTATTTGTTTTCATATGTGCATTGAAGAGGCTAGCCAGCTCTCAAGATGAGTTCCTCTCGTGTAGATTCAAGTTTATTATGTAAGTTACGTAAGAATTTCGTCGTTAATTTCGTTGTTTTCTTTATTTAAGTCAATATATGTAAATTTACATTATTTTTAAGAATTAACTTTTTATTTCACATATTTTTGTTACGAAGTCTTACGTAATCTGTTTGAGAGTGTTATGTGATTCATGCAAGATGTGAACAAGGGCTTATGTAATGTTCTTTTATATTTTTATGAGGTATTGCGTCATGTTTCAGAGAAAATACACAATTCTTTTGTTGTGCTATGTGCTTTGGAATTTTCCCAAAAATTATAGGGTTAGGATGTTATCTTTTTTTTTTTTTTTTATTTCGGGGACAAAGGGTGGGCAGAGCTAGCTGACAGAGAGTCGTCTCGCTGTGCGAGAGGGTGCCCAGAAACCCAGGATTCGTCTCTTGACATATTTATCTAGTTGATAACTCTGACGCCCTTAGGCCAACTCCCCACGCTACCAGATGTCGGACCTGGAACATTCAGGAAGTAGCTCAGTTTCATATAAAGCCTACCCCAGAGATGTATAGATCAGATAGAGAATTCCAGCCTTAAGTCATAGCCATCTCCCCCTCTCTCTCATACGCACCTCGGTATATTGTTTTAAAAGTGTTCAATCACATATCAAAGTTTTGGTGCGACAGGTTTTTTTTTAAACATAGTGAGTATTGTAAATGGCCCTGCAGTAAGGTGAAAGGAATTTGTATCGTGATCTGGTTACCTATTTTCATTAAGTAACAAACTTAAATATTGTATTCAGATTTAATTTCAAGTGAAACAAGTGATTGTATAATTCTTATAAGTATTATTTCCTTTGTCTTAGTCTAAGGTTTATTGAGATATAGTATTTCATTTCAAGTAATTATATAATTTTCAGGTCGTGACAATTTTGTCTTAATCTAAGTTTTGTTCAGACTTAATATTTCGAGTGATTTATTTGTTTTATGTAAATTCTTTCAAATTGTTGTAATTTATAAAAATATGTTTATTTTTGTAAAGAGTGTATTATTCCAATCACCAGTGTTTAAATTAGTATTCGTTCATATCCTGTTAAAGAACTGTAGAAAGAGTCGTTTTTGAATAACTCTTAAGAATAATTACCCAGTTTAGTTTTGAGTGCACTTAAGAGACCTTTGAATATTCAGTGTTTTATATATTGCTGTCTGGGAGTTGTATGACTGTCTCAGAGTTTGGGTATTAATATTTCCAAGTGTAACAGATTTAAAGTACAAGCAAACAGGTGAGTTTGGAACTAGAGAGGTTGTTTAGCTTACCAGCTGTAATTATAGAATATTATGTTCGGTTCCCAGACCCGGGACCATATTATAAAATATTATTGGTACCCAGACCCGGAAGCCATCATATAATATATATATATATATATATATATATATATATATATATATATATATATATATATATATATATGTGTGTGTGTGTGTGCATGTGTGTGCGTGTGTGTGTGACTCGTGTATGCGAAAGTGATTAGTAATAAAGCAACAAGACCTTGTGAGGAAAAGAATTACTGATAAGAAAAAGTATACGTTAAGTTAACATGACATACTGTTTGACTCCCTTGATTTGCGAAAAATTGAATAAAGTCACCAAAGATGAGCAAATACCCATTCGTTGAATCTTGACAAATCAAATGTTTGACTTTTACTTAGGTCACATACGAGAAGTCTTGCTGTGAAGGCGAATCGAAATCAAACGTGTGATTCTTGATTATCTTTTTAGTTGACAAATGTCAACACATCACTTCGACTCACTTGATTGACTGATTGCATTTGCTAACTGCTGTCAGATGCATAGATCTTTCTAACTGACACCGTTGCTTGTCCTTGTAATTCCACCGTTTGGGTTCTAGTGAGATATGTATTCACTGTCTGGGGTCCTCGACGCTTGCTTGAACAAATTAAGTTTCACATTTGCTGTCATATTTTATCGAAAAATTAAAACTTATATTCAGGTGATGGTTACATGTAGCTTGACTGACATTTCCATCGTTTCCAGCATATGCAGTGTACACAAAAACACACGTTCACACATATATGCATATATATATATATATATATATATATATATATATATATACACATGTACAGTGCACACATATACACACATACATACACACGCGCACACACGCACATATATATATATATATATATATATATATATATATATGTGTGTGTGTATATATTTAAGTGAAACGGTTAAGGTGCAAAGGAAAGGTAAGGAAATCCTAACGATTACGAAGGAAATAGATCAGGCAGCGAGAGGCTAATCGTTAATCATTTTCCAGCTGCGTCGTTCCAACCTGTTTTGATTTTCTCCCGATAGCAACCATTGGCATTCTCTAATCGGAGTTCATAAGGCGGGAATTATGAGTGTCAGTATTCATGAGCCCCTAATCCTTCTTCCTCCCCCGCTATTCCATGGAATATGCACTGGAGGGGGACGTTGAAACTGGTGACGATGATGATTGGTGTGATACTCTTGCACGGTGTATTTACATTGAAATTATGAAATTATATGCGTATTTTAGATGTGGTGCGTTTCAAACCACAATTCTGTGCATTATATATATATATATATATATATATATATATATATATATATATATATATATATATATATATATATATATATACTGTATGTATTTATATAGAATATATATACATATATATATATATATATATATATATATACACACATATATATATATATATATACTGTATGTATTTATATAGAATATATATACATATATATATATATATATATATATATATATATATACACACAAAATATATTTGGTTATAGATAGGTATGTATATTGTATATATATATGCATACATATTTATATATATGGAGTATGTATATATACGGAGTATATAAATTATACACGTAGATTATATGTATATATATATATATATATATATATATATATATATATATATATATATATATATATATATATATATATATATATATACTGTACATATTTGTCTATATGTAAATATATATATTTATATGTACTGTATATATATATATATATATATATATATATATATATATATATATATATATATATATTTATATATATATAATATGTAAATATCAACCGTAATGGCTTTTAATATCGAATTGTACTTTTGGGAATGTATATCCACTGGAAGATCATTTATGACAACACCTGGCTGTGCAGAGACTCGAACCTATGCCTTCTTAGCCAAAACCATGCCTGCGCGATATCTACTAAGAGATAGCTAGACTGGTAGTCCTCGCAGGCATGGTTTCGGCTAAGAAGGCGTATGTTCGAACCTCTCCCAGCAAGAAGCTGTTATCATAAATGAATTTCCAGTGGATTTACATGCCCCAGGTAAGAGTTCGGTATTGAATGCCATTGTGGTTGATATTTTCATTGATTAGACTCACGAGTTTGGTCAGGAAGTTCGTATGATTGGCCTTGTTCTTAAAGCCTTTTACCGTGTTCATCATGATGCCATTGTTTTCAAACTCAACCAGTTGGGAGTGGGTGGTTCGTTTCTTAGCCTCATTATTGAATTTTCAAGTAATAGATCGCGAAGAGTTGTTGTTGATGGGCACCATAGTGAGTATATGAATGTGATATCTGGTGTTCCTCAGGGTAGTGTTCTTGGCCCATTACTTTTCATACTATAAATACATGACATGTGGTTTGGTCTAGCAAACAAGCTTGTTACATATGCAGATGATGCTATTCTCTTTGCATCAATTCCATTTCCTGAATGTAGGTCTGGGGTTGCTGAATCCCTTAATAGAGATCTAGCTAAAATGAATGGGAGTGTG
>NC_090739.1:37193709-37197152 GCF_036898095.1 Palaemon carinicauda | reverse complement strand
CTTGCTTTAAAGGAATAATATCTAGGGATTTTTCATTTTTGTAACTTAGTACAGTAATATGATCATTGACACATGAACGTTTAATTCTTTTCCTTTTTCGTAGTTAATGATGATCCATTTTCCCTTATTCCTAAGCTCCAAATATAACGATTTTTGGCGATGAAACGTTCCTATCATGCCGGTCATTCATTAATCTAAGGTCATTTAACAGACAGAGATATATAGTGATGGTACATTTAACAGATTATTCCTTTTTTCTAAAGAAATTGATGAATTAAAGCAAGAAAAGGAGGACAATTTCTATAATATTTTTTCGTGTCGTAACCATTTGTAGCTTGGGTATAAAAATCAGATGAATTTATTCAAACACCCAGAGTTTATGTCCGCTTACATGCAAAGACTCTCCTTCAGAAGCGTTTTACTCCTGTATTGATTTCAGCATTACTTTATGATTTCTCGTCCCTCATCCTCACTTTATTTTTGAAAAGAATTTATCTTTTATTATCATTTCTAGCTATTCTACAACCGTGGTTGGAAAAGCATTATGCTATAAGCCATAAGGCTCCAAAAGAAAAAAAAAAATCCACACTGAAGGAAAAGAAACAAGGAAATCAATAAACAACAAGAAAAGTAATGAACAATTAAAATTAAACATTTTGTGGACAGTAAAAAACTTATATGAGTAAATTTTTCATATATATACTATAAAAATTTCAAAAAAGAAAGAGAAATAAGATAGAATAGAGTGCCCAAGTGTACCCTCAACCAAGAGAACTTTACCCCAAGCCAAACGAAGACCATGGTACAGAGGCTATGGCACTGCCCAAGACTAAAGAACAATGTTTTGTTTTTGGAGCTTCTTTCTCCTAGAAGAGCTGCTTACCGTAGATAAGGTCTCCTCGACCCATACCAAGAGGAAATTAGCCATTGAACAATTAGCGCAGTAGTTAACCACTTGAGTGAAGAAGTATTATTTGGTAACCTAAGTGTTGTCAGCTGTATTAGGACAGGAGAATGTGGAAAGAATAGACCAGACTGTCCGATGTATGTGTAGGCAAAAGAAAAACCAGAGAGAGGGACCCAATGTAATACTGCCTGGTTAGTCGGAGTAGTATCTCAACGGATGGCTGGTGCCCGGTCAACCTACTACCTACCAAATACTATTATGAACCTTATCAATCCTTTAGCTACACTTTAGTTTAATTAACTTTGTCCTTCACTGACTCTTAATTTATAGCTTCCCCAAACGGAGACCATCCATGAGGAGTTGCATAATATCGGGTATTGTTGAATGGCTGCGCATCATCAAAATCCTGCATAAACAAGAGCATGTTTCACGCATCTTCGCACACTCCGTGAAAGCTGTAGAAGACGTCATATAATTAGCTTTCAAACTTAGATTTTCATGTCAAATAAAAGATAATATATAATAGACATCCCAATGAACAACGCTTTGTTACAATATATATATATATATATATATATATATATATATATATATATATGTATATAAATACATATATATACACACATATATATGTATACACACACAGACACACACACACACACATATATATATATATATATATATATATATATATATATATATATATAATGACATAATTATCATAACCTCGATGAGGCAATCCTCAGCTCATCAGGGATAGACTATGCATTAGATGTTCGTTGGATGAACTGAGGGATACTTCATCGAGATTTTCAGTTTTTTACCATATGTTATGATAAGTATGTCATGATATATATGTAATGTAATGAATGAATTGTTAGTCATTAATGCTTGTTATCTTTTCTCTTTTATTCATCTTTATCCTTCTATCCGGCCCTTTTGCTACCTACAATAGGCCTATAATGGCCACATACTAAATTATTAAAACAAAACCCGCCCACATACCATTCCTTTCCCTGCTTTGTAACGGAATCGAACCTGGGTTCCCAAACATGACTAAATTAGAAGATAGGTCTTTGTATTTTTATGGAACATGTTGAAGAACATAGGGAATCAACTTTTATATATAACGATGGCTGCAAATCTGATGCTGGTGTTGGGTTTAGTATATATTAGTTCTTTTAACTGTAGAGGTGCACTTCCTCCAATATCTTCCATATTTACTCCTGAATTATATGGCATACTAACCGCTATTGAGAAAATAGCGTTAAAAGAGGAGGGCAATTTCACCATTTATAGTGATTCAAGAAGTGTACCCCAAGCTTTAGAAAGTTTTAATTCTTGTAAACCTTTAGTTTTAAAGATTTTAGAGTGGCTTTTAATTATTGGCCTAAAAGGTATGACAGTTCGATTTTGCTGGGCTCCAGCACACGTAGGTGTGTGTGGAAATGAAGAGGCAGATTCACTGGCAAAGAGTGCTGCAGCTGAGTTGCTACCAAGAAGGTATCCCATTCTGTGTAATGATTTTTTATCAGCATTTAAGAATTTTATTTATAACAATTGGCAAAAGCATTGGGATAGTTTAACCGAAAATAAGATGAGAGATATTGCAATTGTTATATCCCCTTGGAGGTATAATGGGATGCCCCGAAAATGGGAGACCACTCTTTGTCGTCTCCGCATTGATCACACTCGGATGACACACGAGTTTCTGGTGGCTGGCCAACACCAACCATATTGCGACGACTGTTTGATATCCTTGACAGTGAGGCATTTGTTGACTGGATGCCCCACTTATAGCACATAGAAAAATAGATATCTGTTTGGGGTTCGGGGTGAGGATGGCAGGTTCATCCTTGCCAAGATCCTTGGATATGATGTGTCGTACAATGATAGTGGCATTTTTAAATTTATATCAGAAGCAGGTCTTCTTAAAGCTATGTACTTTTATAACATTTGTTTTTCTGGTTTTAATTGAATATTCTTTTATTCTTTATTTATGATAAACGATATCGGCGTCAATGATCTTCGATGTCATGATGGCAGTGAACTTCAAATCATTCATTCATTCATTCCGGGTTCTTGGTGCTCTATTCGAGAGGGCTATTTGTTGTAGTATCAGATCATGCAATTCTTAATACGCTCGAGATATCGGGTTTTAGAGGTTTAAATCTGAATCGATCCTTGACTTTGCAGTCGAAATGGAAATAATGGATGTATTGTAATTCTAGGCGATGAGTAAAATTTTGTTTCTCTTTCTCAAATGAAAGACTATTGAAATTTTTAGTTGTCAAAATCACTAAATAATCACTGGAAATAAGCCTTAAAGGCCGTTAACATAAAAATTAAATAATTACTATAAAATTGCGAACAAATAAATTGAAGGACTCTCGTTGTTTTTAGCTTAAGCGTAATTACATTATATTTCTAGCGTAAATCATATCGGAACAAGTCATCCGTGTTTTTAAGAATGTAGCTCAACCAAATAAAAAACCTTCTTAAGCTACAATGTGAATTGAATGGTAAAATATTTACT
>NC_090739.1:37173709-37188709 GCF_036898095.1 Palaemon carinicauda | reverse complement strand
TGTGCGAGCGCAGAAAGTATGCTGGCCAATCGACGTCCATTTTTTTTAGGAAACAAATACATTTAACGCCACATTCCCCATTCAAGAACAAAACAAATTCTCCGGAAGTTTGGTCAAAACCATGAAAAAAAATCGGGTCGAATATTTGTGATCAGCAATTGAACTTTTTCTTTCTACCTGCGATACATCACAGAAGGTCGGTTTATTTATAGTAAAACCACAAGAGCAATTGTTATTTTTTTCACTACCATTCGCTTTGATATTAACCAATGTGCGTCGATGTGTAGTTTCAGCGGTGGCTAAAAGCTTTTTGATTGCTGGCGAATAGTATGTATGTTGAACCATGTGCGTATATACGAGAGTTTTTCTTGAGGTTATAATTGCCTTAGTCGAAACATTATATTTTTGCAAGGGAAATTGGTGTCCATTCCAGAATGATTTCACACCTACACAGACACACACACTCAAACATTCAATGGCAAAATGTTTGATATGTGTCAATTAATCTTCGGGAAAATTTTTGTTGGGATGAAATGCTTCGGGAAATAACGTCATCATTCTTTCGTGGTTTTTATTAGAAATTCCAATTTGAAAAGCAGTGCAATACATGTTTTTTACTGGTTTCGGAGTAACTTGTAATTTTAGCTTTTTTTCCCGCATTGGTTGGATAGATCTTAATTGATTTACATGCCTTAGAGAGAGAGAGAGAGAGAGAGAGAGAGAGAGAGAGAGAGAGAGAGAGAGAGAGAGAGAGAGAGAGAGAGAGAATGTGTATTATGGATAGCTTAACCCTGTTGAGATGAAGATTACATACTCGAAGCCCTCCCTGTTTTGATGGTATTCAATTTGTAGGGGTAATGAACATTCACTTCCCATGGTTTATTCTCTCTCTCTCTCTCTCTCTCTCTCTCTCTCTCTCTCTCTCTCTCTCTCTCTCTCTCTCTCTCTCTCTTTCACATCGGTCGACTGCCAACTAAGTACTGTACCTAATTCACTGGTAGGTTAATGAATACTAACTGGATTTTGGGGAACCACACCCATACAGGCCCCTCTTAGCATTTGATCCTTTACCTTGTGTATTATATATATATATATATATATAATATATATATATATATATATATATATATGTGTGTGTGTGTGTGTGCGTGTATATATATATATATATATATATATATATATATA
Source organism: Palaemon carinicauda (assembly GCF_036898095.1). Lineage (NCBI taxonomy): Eukaryota > Metazoa > Arthropoda > Malacostraca > Decapoda > Palaemonidae > Palaemon > Palaemon carinicauda. The sequence continues at coordinate 37,187,524 of NC_090739.1, read as the reverse complement.
TATATATACATATATATATGTATATATATGTGTGTGTGTATATATAGAATGTATATATAGTTATATAATATATATACATATATATATAATATATATATATATATATATATATATATATATGTATGTATATATATATAAATGCAAGTATATATATTATATAACTATATATACATTCTATATACACACATACACACACATACATATATACATATATATATATGTATATATATATATATATATAGATAGATATATATACATATATATATATATATATATATACATATACATGTATATATATATGTGTATATATAATCATCATCATCAGCCGTTACTAGTCCACAGTAGAACAAAGGCCTCAGACATGTCCTTCCACGCAACTGTTGGTCTTTCTATGCCAGTCCACACCCGGACTCTTTCTTAGTTCTTCAATCTATCGTCTTCTTTTCCTTCCACTGCTTCTTTTGCAATCTTTGGGGACACATTTTGTTATTCTTAATGCCCGACTATTATCTGTCTTTCTAATTATATGTTCTGCCCATTTCCATTTCTTTTTCTTACATGTTAGAATATCTTTTACTTTAGTTTGCTCTCGTATCCATGTTGCTCTTTGTCTGTCTCTGCGTGTTATTCCCATCATTATTCTTTTCATGGCTCTTTGAGTTGTAATTAGCTTATCTTCTAAGGCTTTAGTAAGGCTCCAAGTTTCTGATGGATAAGTTAATAGTGGTAGAATCATCTGATAAAATGTTTTTCGTTTTAGAGAAATTGGCATTTTACTTTCATATTCTCATAATTTCAAAAGCTCTCCATTCCTTGCTTATCCTTCTTTTAATTCCGGTCTTGTGTCCTCAGAAAACACCTACAGCCTTTCCTAAGTACATATATTCATTAACAATCTCTATAGGTTTGTCCATAACCCAATCTTGTTGTCTATGCATTTTCATTGAAGATTATCTTAGTTTTACACACACATATATATATATATATATATATATATATATATATATATATATATATATATATATATATATATATATATATACAGTATATATGTGTGTATATATAATATATATATATATATATATATATATATATATATATATATATATATATAATATATACATATACACATATATATTATATCGTATCTACAAAAGGAAAAATGAAAAGACTTGATTGGAGCTAGCACTTTCGTCTTACTAGCGATATCGACGTACTCACAATGAAAATAAATATGCGCAGTTATCGTATTATTAAAAGAGGATGGGATCCCTCAGCTGTCAGTTACTTGCTGATCTCAGATAAGACAGATTTTAGATAAGAGGATAATACAGGATTAACGGAAAACATATCAGGGCTTGGGTTTAAATTGTGACCTTTGGTACCGGCAATAATGAAGGTTTCAACAATATTGCTTTGCCTTTAGTTATTAACATGGTTTTTTCACTTGTCTCTGACCAGCCGATTCTATTACTTGATCCTAGCCAGTGGAAGGCTAAATCATTATTAACAGATTCCCTAGGGACCCTCCATCGTGTGCTGTTTAATTGTGACAGAAGTGCCTTTGGATGTTTGGCCGACATACAAGAAAGTTACAGTCAGAACAACGAATACTATATTTTATATTTTAATTTCCAAGCTATTCTTAATCAACCTGTTTTTTTTTAGTTTTTAAAGTATAAGCATATTCATACACTACCCTTATATCAAGGTTTTCTTTTTCAAAAGGGGTATGAGACCTAAAAACATTCATGAAATGGCAAACAAAGTATATTATATATTGCTTCTCTTTTCTCAAAGTGGACACTAAAATGTTTGCTTAGCTCTATTCTTACAAATTTCTAAAATATATTTGGGATAGCTGAGATTAGTGGCAATTTCTTCAATTTTAGTAAAATCATCTTTTATGTACTCAGGGCTTCACATTCTAAGTGCTGTAAGGTACGTAGAGAAGAGAAAACAACCACAATACACTAAATTTTTAGAGTGGCTTGAATAGAAATTTATTGGAATGTACGTATATTTTAAGCATGCTCATACTGTAATGCTCTCTCTCTCTCTCTCTCTCTCTCTCTCTCTCTCTCTCTCTCTCTCTCTCTCTCTCTCTCTCTCTCTCTCTCTCTCTCTCTCTCTCTATCTGCCATTGTTTATTTTACATTGTTTAAAGTTTTATGCCATTGTTATACTCAACCGTTTGTATATAAGCTTGTTATGTCATTTGAATAGAATCTGATATGTCCAGATCGTCTTTCCGTTAAGACCCTTATCTATTTGCCACAATGGCCGTCCAGTTGGTCGCAAAGCCAATTGGAGATTTCTGGGAAAGTTCTTGGAGATCGCCGCGAAGACTTAGTCTGCTTTTGCAGCTTGAACGAGTCACGCCCTTGATGCGAAACTGAACTGGGGATAACAAGGAGGTTGATTTAATCTCCTTGGCTGATAAGGGTCCTAACGTAAAGACGATGTGCACATAACTGATTTTATTCAAACGACATAACAAGCTTTTAGACAAACGGTTGAGGATAATAAAGGCATAAAACTTTAACAATGTGAAACATCCAATAGTACGTTTAAACACGTTTTTCTAATATAAGAGAGAGAGAGAGAGAGAGAGAGAGAGAGAGAGAGAGAGAGAGAGAGAGAGCAGTATAGTGTATGAGCGTGTATGAATTACACGTGCATTACGGTACATATGAAAAGTTAAGCTCTGGTTTGTTTTCCGGTAATCTTGATCTTGTATTATCCTCCTATAAAAAATATGACTTATCTAGAATCAAGAAAACGATAACTGAGGAATCACATTCTCCTGTATAAATTACGATAAATATGATATTTTTGTATTTAAATTGTCATTTTGAGTCCGTCGACGTCACTAATAAGACGATAGTAATAACTCCAATCAAGTCTTTTTAATTTTTTCTTTTGTGGCTATGATACACATTTTATGCTCATCACATGTTAGCTTGCGTGATTTTTACACACACACATAATATATATGCATATATATATGTATATATATATATATATATATATATATATATATATATATATATGTGTATATATATATACATACATATATATGTATATATATACATATATATATATATATATATATATATATGTGTGTATATATATACATATATATATATATATATATATATATATATATATATATATATATATATATATATATATATATATATATATATATATATATATATATATATACATAATGTGTCTGTATATGTATATGTGTAGAGGAATACCTAATCCATATTACCAAAGCAAAAAGACCTTTCGAAAAGGAAGAGTTTAGATTTCCGAGAAGACACCCGCATAGTGTCAAAAAATCTGATTAAGTTTATTAATAGTTTTGATGTAATTGATTCATTACCACCAGATCATGCTCCAATTGCAATTATTTTACAGCCTCGATCGGTACCCTCTTGAGATAATTAAAAAATGGCGTATAAGTTAGGTATGTATGGAGCTGAGCGTAGTGACGTATTAATAGCTTATAATCGGCTAATTAAACGGCCCCTTCAATTTCATAAAATAGATACTGATAGTGTCCTGAGAAGATAAATAACAATAGAATAGAACTGAATGTAGATGCAGATATAGATTCATCAGCCCTGTGTATTAGTAATACTTTGTATAATTACGCATCTAAAAAGTATATGGGATAGATTATTGGAGGAGAATGCAAGCTAAGCTTTGCAGTGCAATATTTTGGAAAGGAAAAATTATGGACGATCCATGTAATTCAGAATCAAAGCCGAGTGATGATCAATATAGAAAGCCTTGATATGGACAATTTTTACTCTGATGTGACTATGCCGATATTAGATGACCCTATTGTAGGCGGTGAAGTACAGGATCAGATAGAATGGTTAAAGCGTAACAAGGCTAGTGGACCTGACGGATTCCCCCGGGTTTATTTAGTGTTGCATTATTATTATTATTATTATTATTATTATTATTATTATTATTATTTGCTAAGCTACAACCCTGGTTGGAAAAGCAGGATGCTATAAGCCCAAGGGCTCCAAGATGGAAAATAGCCCAGTGGGGAAAGGTAATAAGAAAATAAACAATAAGAGAAGTTTAAGAACAATAACAACATTAAAATAAATCTTTCATATCTAAACTATGAAAACTTCAAAATAACAAGAGGAAGAGAAATAAGATAGAATACTGTGCCCGAATGTACCCTCAAGCAAGAGATCTGGATTATGTTGATTATTACATTATTTAATAACGTATTTTTTGTGTAGCGCATACCCAGTAGGCTGGATAGCGGTAAAGATGCATGTAATATTCAAACGAGGGAATAGAGCCTCCCTCGGTAATTACAGAGGCATTAATATAATCAACATCATAGCTAAGCTTTATGATATGGTCTTATCTGCTCGTCTTGGGAATTGGTTCAAGCCTTATAGGGAACAAGCCTGAAGTCAAGCAGGGAGGGGATACATAGAGTACATAGTAACTTCAAGACTATTAATGGATGTAGCTAGAAGGAAGAAATTGAAGCTTTTTGTAACTAGTTGATTTTAGAAGAGCGTACGACTGTGTGCCTCGACATAAGTTATTTTCTGTTCTAAAAAGAATGGGATGTAGGATGACTGTGCTTGTGGCTTTGGTGGCCATATACCGATTTACAAATAGTGTGATTGGTACCTCTTTGTTTGCTGCTACTGTTGATGTACGCCCGGGATCACCGACGTCCTGTGTATTGTTTGTTCTATACGTAAATGATATGATAGAAATGATAAAGCAAAACTACCCTCTCGGTGGTTTTCTTGCTTGGCAGCATATTATGGTAATGATGGATGACACTGTCCTGTTGTCTACTTTAAGGGATGGTATGGAATATAAAATAGGGATATTTTATGATTTTTGAGATTCACATGGTATGATTGGTAATGGCAGTAAAACAAAATTTATGGTAATAAATGGTAATGGGGAAGAGAAAAAAACCTATAAAATGTAACCCTGATACGATTAGCTACCGGAGTCAGTATATTTATTTAGGAAGTCCTTTTGCGGATGATGGTTCGTCGTCAGCAGCTGTTGGACATCATGCAGTTAATAAGATGTGCCATGTACTGAAATTTGTTTCATTTATAAACAAAAATAAATTATGTGCCAATTGCAGTTATGAAGAAGATTTTTGATGCCGCTTTGATGTCAGCTATATTGTATGTGTGCGAGTCATATTTAAATGTCAATGTCAAACCCATAGGAAAACATTATAAATGGTGTATTAAGCACCTGTTGGGTGTAAGAAAAACTACTAACAATGATGTGTGTATGGTAGAGCTGGGTGTTCCCCGATACGAGCATTAATCATATCAAAGCAGAGAAAATTCTTTAAGAAAATGTGGCTTGAAAGGAACACAGCGAATGATGATCCTTTTATTCACGCTATGCCAATAGTGCTTGGCTACAATGACCTTGTTTCTACGTATATACAAAACTTAATAATGGAAAATAATAAGAACATTTGGGAAGCAAATTCTGAACTACAATCTAAAGTACGAAACTGTAATTCAAACCGGATAGTGTTTTATAAAACAATTAACCCGGATCTAATTGTTAATGACATTTATTCAAAACGAGGGAAATTGAATGAAATTGAGCGCATTTTATGGACAAGAATGCGGCTAAGTGACCATTCATTGGCTATTGAAACGGGGCGTTGGAACAGACGAGGTAGGGGTCGTTTACCTTTGTATAAAAGGTTATCTTCTTGTGGACAAATCCACAGAAATTCATGTAATTGAAAACTGCCCTGTTTCCTTGCAGATTAGACAGACCTATAATATTTCAGCCTTAGAGTTGTTATTAGCAAGAACTAACTACGAAGTAGTATGTAAAATTGTACATAAGCTTCTTTCATTATATTGAAATGTTTATTACCGATATATATAATCTTGTATTATATAGATAGTAATCACTGGACATGTTGAAGTTATAAGTTTAAAACTATAGTGCTATAATAATAGTACAGTGTAGATTCAGCTTGAGATTGAATTTTTTTGCATTCATATATTGAAATTTGGACTACATGTGTTCTTTTGTAAATTATTGTATGGATGTGTTCAATAAAATATCTATATCTATCTATCTATCTATCGGCGGCGTGTATGGTTATATATACTTTGGAAGGATGGTTCCAAATGACGCTAACCTTGCTGTTCTCGGCAAAACATTTTGAGATGTAGATAACCTCGCCCCATTTCTTCATTTTGACTACAGCCCATCCCAGGAATTTATTTACTAAGTTCACAGTATATTGCTTACTCAACAGAGACGTAGTGGAAATATCATGAAATAAGTTTAAATTTCACTCTTGTTCTCGGATTCAATCTCAAGCATCTCACTGTATGAGGCAACGTGAGAACTGCAGTGCCAAGTAGATGTTTATACCCACACACACACACACACACACACACACACACATATATATATATATATATATATATATATATATATATATATATATATATATATATATATATATATACTCTCTAAATGGTGGTACCTTAACGTTTTGAAAGGGTCATGGTTAGAAAGCTGTACTTGTCAGGAACTCCCATAGTAAATTAGGTTGATTTGATGTGAGTGATCGGACAAAAAACTCCCACCACCACCAGTCCGCACTGGCCAACGTTGTGATGAGAACTGGTCAAACCTCAGACATGAATAAAAACATGTTTGAGGCCTTTTTCCTGCATTGGGCTGGGAATGGCTGCCTTGGCTGATGTTAATGAAGGGTACGTATATATATATATATATATATATATATATATATATATATATATATATATATATATATATATATATTATGTATGAATATATACAGACATTTTATTTGTATATATGTATATAAACATGTATATATATATATATATATATATATATATATATATATATATATATATATATGTATATGTATATATATATGTATATATATATCATATATATATATATATATTTGTATATTTATATATATATATATATGAGAACATAATATCAAACATAGTTCCTTACGCACATTGTATCAATCACAGTTATTTGGAACGGGAAATGTTACTCTATATTAATTCACATTAATGTTATTAATAACTCTGCAGTGGTGAAATGCATATCCTTTTGTAATTAGTTCTAATTCAAGATTCCTGGGTGGTCGATCGCCATACCTCTTATCACGAACCGTTGTCAAATACCTGATGCACCCCAATGCCGATGATTGACTTCCAATATCAGTCAAGGAGAGTGACGTGTGGTGACGTCCTCATGAATTTCCATAATGTTTCTTTCAATATTCCGATTCTGAAGGCTGAAGGACGCTAGGTTTGGTCCGAAGGCAAATACCAACTGCTTAGGGAATTTAGGTACTCTGGATCGTTGTTGTTTTGGAGCGATGTGGCTTTCATAATTCTACTTAATTAAAGCCAACCTTTTCATCAAGGTTTTCTAGGTGTCAAATTATTTGTTGATTAATTTTTTTTCTAAGTTACCGATCTCTCTCTCTCTCTCTCTTTATCTCTCTCTCTCTCTCTCTCTCTCTCTCTCTCTCTCTCTCTCTCGCTCTCTCTCTCTCTCTCTGCTGATTAATTTTCCTAAGTTACCCATCTCTCTCTCTCTCTCTCTCTCTCTCTCTCTCTCTCTCTCTCTCTATATATATATATATATATATATATATTTATATATTATGTATATATATATATATATATATATATATATATATATATATATATATACAGTATACAGTATATATATATATATATATATATATATATATGTATGTATATATATATATATATATATATATATATATGTGTGTGTGTGTATATATATGTATCTAGGTATGTTGATTATTTTTTATTCCGGTTATTTGATTTCATGTATTTTCATTCCCAGTTTCATTTATTCTCGATAGTTTGATTCTCAAGCGCCGATCATCATACAACTCATTAACGAGTGAATAATGAGCTTCCAGTACAATTTCAGGGCTCCTTCCTTTGGAAGTTTGTTTTGTAAGTTAGTGGTCTATTGGCTTATTTGCCCAAATTGGTATTTATATATTAATAATATTTTGAATTACACCATTACAATAAAAAGGAACTGTGTAAAAGTCTTTTTTTTATTAACAATAGAGAGGAAAATTTTGTATACAGACTATTTATTAAAATGTATTGAAAAATATGGAAAATGCTAGTTTTAATCATTCATTTTAAGTGCTCTCAAGTAATCGGTTTCTTTTCTCTGAATCATACCGCAAAATAATATTTTTCAATGGTTCTTTCAAGTCCTTGTACTTTCGTTTATCTGGAATATCATGACTACATTCAAACTGAGTTTTTTTTTTTAATGGTCAAGGAAAACTTCTTTTTTCAATGCTGAAATTAACTTCCAGATATTACGATGAACACCTGAAACAACGCTCTGTAGATCAGAATGGTAACCTAAATTGTTATTGGTGCGAGGATGATCTCGCAAAGTTCTCTTTCGTAAATTCCATATATGAGCAGGAAAAAGAGGTGCTATTCGCCTTCGTCGATTACGTCTGCCCCTTTCGCCCCTATAACATGCTTTAAAATATGAAACCAATTACTGAGGTAAGTCCTCGTTGTCTGCGTAAAAACCCTTAACTTTCAAACTGAATTCAACATCTGTGGTGGACCCTTCGTAATAAGTGAAAAAGGCGTGTTGAAATAGATACATTTGGAAAATTATTACGTACACAGTTCATATGCGCTTCTTATAAAATCTGTAATGCACCCCTTGGGATTTTAATTGGGGCATAATTGTAATTTTTTTTTTAAAGTCGGTTATGTTTATCCGAATAGCTATGGTCGGTCGGAAATCAAACATCCATGAATCAAATAACTGATATCGGAAAACCGTGCCTCAACAAACCGGTCACCATTATAATGTGTGTTACTTTTTATCATAAAAAGACGATTGATTTATTTCATTTATTATAAAAAAAAAACGGTTTTGTTGAAAGGCAGACGTTAGGTTCTTCTCATGAGCCTCCGTTGTTGAAGGATGGTGAATTTGATTGAATTTCTTTGTTATCGCCTCTTCTATCATGATATCAGTGCATAACCGTTATTACTTAACAGTTGTCGTATTCGGTTTAGTTTAGCGTGTAATTCTGATATTTGCTGTGGGAAAGCTTTCTTGACATAAGCATTTATTGCTAACTTTTTGTATGCTTTCGGCTATTTACCTTTTACTTTTAATCACCATCATGTCTGCTGATTTCGTATTTACCATTGATTTCAACTGCCCATCCCCAGTTTTAACTAAGACATAAAAAAAAAAAAAAAATGCAGGGTTTTCTGTTGGCTTGTGTTCTACGAATTTCACCGGAATGCTCCAGTTAGTGCTTTTCTGTCATCATCGTTTTTTATTGTGGCAAAGATGTCATCGATGTACTGTTCGTAGAAATAGTTTTTTTTTTGTTATCAAGGTTTTTATTTCGACGGTAGCCCCACTCCCCCCCATATATATATATATATATATATATATATATATATATATATATATATATATATATATTTGCCAATAGATTACAAGAGGGAATCCAGATGGCTACGCTATCTATTTGCCATAATAGTTCCCCACATAGGTATTGACCTTCAACCTCTCTCTGTAGACATTCTTGGATATAGGTTAGGGTTACATGTTATTTCTGTAGGCTCGATCTATTATACTTCTGATTTTCTCAAAGGGGACGTTCATGAAAAAGCTGTCTATATCTAGGAAGGCAATATCCTATGCAGACCTTTTTTCGTGAAATAAACCATTGAACTCCACTTCTGATATCAATTAGCGAGCGCCAGGTATGTAGGGGATAAAGATTTCATTGAAGGGCTTCGCTAGCTTTGTGTTAAGTAAATTGATCTACGTGATGATTGTGGAGTACTTAGTACTCCATGCAGAACCTTTCATAAGCGAGCAATGCCATTAGAGGTCCCTCCTAAATTTTGGTCTCAAATGTCACAGCATGAGGAGGCCGCACACCGAAGCTAAAAAAAAATAGAAACAGAATTCCATATAACTAAGGTTGTGGTAGCCTATTGGCAACATTCCTGTCTTGCAATCTGTTGGCGGGAGATCGTCAACCGCTCAAGCTCCACAGTTTCTAGTAGTGTTTGTAACCTCACTGTCCTTATGATATCAGTATGGGGGTGGGGGTGGGGGTGGGGGGGGGGTTTGAGGAGCCTCTAAGTCTACCTGCTGAGTCATCAGCAGCCATTGCCTGACCCTCCTTTGGCTTCTGATCATATGAATATGTATCCTTTCTATGGGACATTATTCCGTCTCTTGTCTCTTCTACTAATAAGTTACCTTTAAACCGTCTTCCATTACGAAACGAGGACAAAACAACGTTGGCACTGACTGTCATTGAAGAACTCACGTGAAAAAATGGAAGCATGCTGCTTCCAAGAGAAAATGATGATGCCGCCAAAGAATTACGCATAAACCCAGACATAATTTAACGGAAAGGTGGTAAATATGCGGTCTACATAATTTTGAAAAAGGCAGAAAACTTGGAGAAATAGGCAGTATCATATGGGACTACACCAGGTTCTAGCACCTGCTGAAGAACCCAACAGAAGAACTCGAGTAGATGATGTCCAAGCTTATAACCACGGTTTATAGTCAACAAAAAAACATAAAATTTCCTCAAATGATGTCACTATAGACCAGGTTACTGTCTGCTATGGTAATATAAAGACTTCATAACAATATCTTGTTTTGCCTCGGTGTCACCTCTTATATGTTGTGATCTCAGCTCCAGCTTGGCGAAGTCATGGGACAATTTGTTGAATTCTGGTCGTGTGGTTGTGCAAAGGTTCTTCTATCTACTTGTGTTCTCTGCTTCAAGACTCCTGCTGTGGATTTTGTAATTCGTTGTCGGAATTGGTTTACTGTATATCTGTGACGTGAGCAATTGGTAAAAGAAATAGTGATTTATTGATTTAATTTAACGTCAACAGCAGTTTCGCCAAAACTATGGCTTATCAAGTGACTAATGATTTATGTTATTTTGATATTCCATTTATATATAAAGATTTGACTAAATTACGTTGACTTGATTCAGCAATATTTTGAAAGGCCTCAGCATAAAGGAAAACAAAATTCCTTCAACATTTCAAAGATCCTTTAAAGATTATAAAGAGGATTCTGCAAGTAGCGTTCATGTGTATGTATTTGCATTTCATTTGTATTCGCATCATTTCACTCATTTTAATTTTTATCCTTTATATTCTTTAATAGGATCTTTGAAATTTTGAATTTTTTTCCTTTCCTTTTTTTTTCACTTTAATTGGAGCCTTTAAAATAGCTCGTTTAAATTGATAAATCGTAATTTTAGATGAATCCATACAAATGAGATTGCAAAATTAACGTAAATCAGATGTCACTCTTATTAGCCCTTATAAAGCCATAGTTTTGGTGAAACCGCTTTTATGACAGAGTAAAGGTAATAAAGAAATCTTCGTATCTTGCATCAAAGCCTCATACCGGAGAATCAAAAGAAGCTACCTAAATACGAGAATTCCCATAGTAAACAAGTTGACGTCGCCGGGGCAATTGCTTTTAATGAATACAGGCAAAACACACACACACACACACACACACACACATATATATATATATATATGTGCGTGTGTGTATATAATATATATATATATATATATATATATATATATATATATATATATGTGTGTGTGTGTGTGTATGTGGGTGTGCGTGTTTGTGTCTGTGTTTTTGTAAATGCCGATTGTAAAAATGCGTTTTTTACGATGATTCGAATGGTTGGTACTTGGACAGGTAACCGAAAATGATTGATTGTAAGTTATCTAACATAACTTCAAAGGTCATTGATGCTGTAGTTACCGAGAACAGTTTTGGTAGACAAGCCATTAGCATCTACTGAAAGGAGGTAGGGTTTGCATTATGATTTTGATATGTAATTGCTTATTTTATTTTTCTAAGTACGTCTTGACTAACATTTGCAGATGAGATTTCAGGTCCCACGTCATTACATGCTTTATGTAGGTTACCCCTTGGGTTAGCCATTCCCCACCAGGGATATGTTTTGTGGTGTTTTTCTTAATGAAAAAATATAATCACACTGTGTAGTTCAAAGATCTGTAATTTGTAAACGTTTCTGTTATTTCTGACTTTATTCTTTTTAGATTCGCCTTATTTTTTGTGTAGAGTCAATACATCAGAAATTTATATTTTGCCCGTTTTATAAAATGACGAACTGCCTCTTGTGAATCGAAAGAAAACAGTTACTTTTCATATTCAATAGGTCATAAAATTCACTGTTAGCATGAAATTGTCATTGTTATTAGTTTCATTACTTTTTATCGCTATTTTTATTACTCTGGGTACCATACCAGCTGACTATATTAGTTACAATATTACCATGGGCTTGTATTCTTACTATCCAAGTAGTGTTGCATCTTGGCGTGTAATAATAATAATAATAATAATAATAATAATAATAATAATAATAATAATAATAATAATAATAATAATAATAATAATAATAATAGTAATGATGATAATAATAATAATAATAATAATAATAATAATAATAATATGTATGGTCCATGTGATTCCTTTGACATGGTCTCCTAAATCAAGAAAGTCAAAACTTCATCGAAATTTCTTAAAATTAGGTTGACTTAGTAATAGCTGTATGGCTCTCTCTCTCTCTCTCTCTCTCTCTCTCTCTCTCTCTCTCTCTCTCTCTCTCTCTCTCTCTCTCTCTCTCTCTCTCCTTCTTCTTCTTCATATTTCCTGTGTAAAATCAGTCCCTAATAATAGTAAATTAAGATGAAGATCCCCCTTTAAAAATCCATTTTCTTACGCATGTATATATATAAATATATATATACATATATACACAAATACATACATACATACGTACTTACATACATATACATACACACACACCTTTCTGAGTGAGGATACCTTAACGTAGTGAAAGAGTTTGTGTATCTTCATGATCATCAAAGCTTTATTAGTCAGAACCGCACATACTAGGTTGGTTTGCTGTGAGTGATCAGACTAAAGTCTCTCACTATCAACAACCCACAGTGGCCTGCGTGGTGATGAAATGGTCAAACCCCAGACATGACTAAGGACATGTCTGGGGAGCTTGTCCTGTAATAGACTAGAAACGGCTGCATTGGTTGTTGTTGTATACACATATATGCATATATATATATATATACACACATACACAAACATACGGATTATATATGTATGCATATATATATATATATATATATATAATTTTCATCATCATCATCATCATCCTCTCCTCCTTCACCTATTTAATCCCGTAAAGTTCATCGGTTAATTTCGCCAGTCGTCTCTATTTTGAACTTTTAAAGCAATACTCCTCCATTCTCCATCTACTTCACGCTTTATAGTACTCATCGATGTAGGCCTCCAACTCTTCTAGCGTCTTGTGGAGCCCAGGTAAACGTTTGGTGAACTAATCTCTCTTGAGGAGTGAGAAGAGCATGTCCAAACCATCTCCTTATACCCCTCACCATGATCTCATCCACATATGGCACTCAAGTAATCTCTTATATTTTCCTTTGACTCCTAATATTTTTAAGAGGGCTTTGTTCTCAAATCTGCAAAATCTGTTGGATATTGTTTCATTGCCATACTGTGATCCATGTCCATACAGTAACACCGATCTCACTAAACTTATATATGGTCTGATTTATATTTATTTTCAGGCGATTCGATTTCCAAATT
>NC_090739.1:37162104-37169604 GCF_036898095.1 Palaemon carinicauda | reverse complement strand
TTTTTTTTGCGTCATGTATAGTACAATGTTTGGTGTTAATAGTAGCGTATATAGTGATGTGTTGCTGATGTTGCGGAAATTGTCTGTTGCTTTAAAACTGTTCTATGTCCTCAATGAAATTACCTATATTTGCAGTAAATGTTGCATCATCCTCCATTTTAAGACAAAACAAGAAAACCTTCGGTGGCATTGAGAAAATAATGACAAAATAGTAGAAAGTTTGAAGATTAAGCTACATCGTAAATTTTTCACCGAATAAGTTCAATTTTCTCATTGTATACATTTACGGAAATATTTGAAAAAAACTGGACCTTGCTAAGTCCGTGTCTTGGTACATTAAATATGCAATAGGAGATGATGATATATCTATCTATCTATCTATCTATCTATCTATCTATATATATATATATATATATGTATATATATACATATATATATATATATATACATATGCACACATATATATACATACATATTATATATATATATATATATATATGTATATATATACATACATACATACATACATGTATATATATATATATATAATATATGTATATATATGTGTATATGTATATACAGTATATATACATATCTATATATATATATATATATATATATGTATGTATGTATATCCGTGTGTGTGTTTGTATATGTGTAAGAAAATAAGAGTTTGTAGTACGGTGAATCTCATAGTTTGGTTAAGTGTTAAGAAACTCTCCAATTCTAACCTCGAGCCTTTAAAAGTTTTCCTAAGCATGTCTCTTCGAAAATTTTCTGTCTTCGTTTTCCTGAGAACTTTGAAGGGGTCATAGAAAAAATAGAAACCGTTATTCTATAGTGAATAATTAAAATGCGAATAGAATTGCTAGTGATATTTGTTCTCTACTCCAGTCATGTATGCTTTGGTTTTAATTTGTTAGATAATAAAGTTTCGTTTAGACTTCAAAATTTATGTTCGGGAAGGTTATTGGAATATGATTAGGCAGAGCATTTAGATAATTGTCATTCCTCATATAGACAATGAAGCTAACGTATATTTCGTAAATATGAGCTTTCGTATTTATTGTTCTCTTAAATTTTGTTCTTAACTTTGTCTTAATACACCTCCCGTTGTTGTTATTACATAGCTCAATTTGCTATACAGGTGACATTACTTTCATTTTAGAGAGAGAGAGAGAGAGAGAGAGAGAGAGAGAGAGAGAGAGAGAGAGAGAGAGAGAGTGTTACAAGGAGTTACAAGGATTTTGGATATCTCAAAAACATTTTAGGCCATCTGCGGAGACTCCATTTCCTCTTTGGTATAGCGATTTAGTTTAAGCGTTTAGAGAGTTCTTATGATCTTGTCTAACTTATTCTTACACTAGTTTACCGTGTTACTGTTTACTACATCCGCTAGAAGTCAATTCAAGTATTTGCTATTTTGTATGTAAAGAAATTGCCACATTGAGTGGTGTTGTATCTTTTCAATTCCATTTTGTATCCGTTACCTGTGAACTGATTTGTGCTAAGCGTGAATAGATTGTTGTAATTTACATTTGTTATTCCTTTAAGAATTTTGAATGCCTCTATTAACTGTCCCCTTAGTCGTCGAGTTTGTAGATCAAATAAGTTCAAACGTTCTATCCTCCGTCTATATCTAAATTAGCATAGTGTTGGAATTAGTTTGGTGATCCTAGCTACTATTGCTCCCAGTCTATCTATATTTTTCTGAATACTTGAAGCCCAGAATTGGACTTCGTGTTCTGTAGCACTGTGTGTGTGTTTCTGTATTTGAATTGTCTCTTTATGTAGCCTACTAGTTTCTGTGCTTTCCTTACAGCTTTTATGCTGTTTGGTCAACTTCAAATCCTTGCTGATAAGGATATCGAGATCTTCCTCCTGGTCTACACTTTCTATTTCATTACCCAGCAGTGAGTAATTTGATTATGGGTTACTATAAATATATGCATGACTTTGCATTTGCCATTTTCTGGACCATTCTCCTAGTTTCATTAGATCCGCTCTTAAGGCTTCTACATCTGAATTCGCAGCGTGTATGCCCAATTTAGTATCGTTGGCAAATTTGGCTATTCTACTAATCAATCCTAAATCTATTCTACTAATCAATCCTAAATCTATTCTACTAATCAATCCTAAATCTATGTCGGTAATGAAGATCAGAAATAGGAATGGTCCAAGGACGGATCCTTGAGGTACTACGCTTGTAACAGCTGCCCACTCTGAAGCTTCTCCATTGATTACAACTGTGTTTTTTGTTTGTCAGCCAATCTTCGATCCATTCAGCTGGCTAGTCAATGATGCGTAGTGCTCTAATTTTGACCATTAATATTTTACGGTGAACTTTGTCAAAAGCCTTTTGGAAGTCTAGGTATATGATGTCTATTGCCCTTTTTTTATCATAAATGCTGAACATATGAAAAATTCCAAAAGATATGTCACACACGATCTCTTTTGTCTCAAACCATGTTGGCTTTCTATCAAAAGATTGTTTTTCTCTATATGTACTACTATTGAATCTGCTATAATTGATTCAAAAATTTTGTAAGGCACTGAAGTTGGACAGACTGTTCTGTAGTTGCCAGGTTCTTCTTTAGGCCCCTTCTTGTAAATTGGAGGAACATTGCCTCGTTCCCATCCTTGTGGTGCCTTTCTTTCGTTGGCTGTCTTTCGGAACATTTTGTAAAAGTGTGGGGTTATCTCTTCTTCTAGTTTTATAATCTCTCTTGGATGAATATCATCTGGACCTGGTGCCTTAGACGTACTGAGTCCTTTTATTTCTTTTTGACATATCCATTGTAAAAGTGATTCTATTTAATGGTTGTGGTCCTTCGTATTTGAAAGTTGGTTCTAGGAGGGTCGTTGATTCTTCCCTAATGAATGCAGTTATGAAATATGCATTCATCAGTTCAGCTTTTTCCAAATCATTCATTATAAGATTTCCCTCCAAGTGTCTTAATGGGCTAATGTTGTTTTTGATTGGTTTTCTACTGTTTATTATTATTATTATTATTATTATTATTATTATTATTATTATTATTATTACTTGCTAAGCTACAGCCCTAGATGGAAAAGTAGGATGCTATAATCCCAGGGAAAATAGCCCAGTGAGGAAAGAAAACAAGGAATTATAAGATATTTTAAGAACAGTAACAACATTAAAATAAATATTTCCTATATAAACTATAAAATCTTGAACAAAACAAGAGGAAGTGAAATAAGATAGAATAGTGTGCCCGAGTGTAACCTCAAGCAAGAGAACTCTAACACAAGACGTAGAAGACCATGGTACAGACGCTATGGCACTATCCAAGACTAGAGAACAATGGTTTGATTTTGGAGCGTCCTTCTACTAGAAGAGCTGCTTACCATAGCTAAAGAGTCTCTACTACCCTTACCAAGAGGAAAGTGGCCACTGAACAATTACAGTGCAGTAGTTAACCCCTTGTGTGAAGAAGAATTGTTTGGTAATCTCAGTGTTGTCAGGTGTATGAGGACAGAGAATATGTGAAGAATAGGCTAGACTATTATGTGTATGTGTAGCCAGGGAAAATTAACCGTAACCAGAGAGAAGGATCTAATGTAGTACTGTTTGGCCAGTCAAAGGACCAGTTAACCCAATAGCGGTAATATTTCACCAGGTGGCTGGTGCCCTGGCCAACCTACTACTTATATATACAAAAAAACTCTTTTGGGTTTTGTTTACTAGCTGAAGCCACTCTTGAAATATCATAAATTAAAGGTTGTGGACCCATTCATTTATGTTTCCTGTCTCTACTTCTTATTGCTTTGGCCACTTCTGTGTTGAACTACTCAGGTTGTGGAGTTCCATTTGGTAAAATATTTTCTATGCGGTATACATTTAGCCCTTTTTTTATATATATATTTCTACAAAGGAGTCCCATTGAGTATTGATGTTCCCTGTTTCGTCGTATTCTAAATTCTTTGGTATAATTTCGTCAGTATAATTTCCCTTCTTTTATGTGAGGAATAATTACATAAAACCTAACTATTCTGAGGTCACTTTTGCCAATATTTTCACCTACTGAAAGGCTAAATACTAAATTTTCTTCTGTTGTTAGCACACTATCTTGTATGTTGCTTACCTGGTTGGTTTATCGACCCACTGATGAAGGAATTCATTGTTTACAAATCCTAGTAGTCTATGTCCCTCTGTGTTGGATGTAAAAGTCATAGAGTCCCAGTTTACCGCTGCATTCAAGTCCCCCATTAGGACAGCTAGCTTATTGGTAACTTCTTGTTCAAGTTGTCTATAGAGCTCTTCGTCCTGCTCTTGTGTTTGATGTGGTGGTGTGTATATTAGTATGGATTTTTTTCCTATGGCGTTGATGTTTGCACCTGTCACTTTACATTCGGTTTTTTAATTTAATTTCTATGGGGTTTAAGTAATATTTAACTTAGAGCATTACCCCTCCAACTTTTTGGTAAGGTGATCTTCTTGAAAAGCTTAAATCCTGAGATTTCGTATTCTCCGATAAAATCCTTTTGTTTTTTCTTGAATCCAGGTCTCGGCAATGCCTATGACATCTAATTACTCACTAGCTATCATTACCCTGAAGTTTTCCATTTTGTTTCTGACTGAGCATTGAATTGTGCCACTCTGAGGACATTTTCTATCTTTTTCTTATTCCTCTGTGGCTTTTTTAGTTTCCCTGAGAGAGAGAGAGAGAGAGAGAGTGAGAGAGAGAGAGAGAGAAGAGAGAGGAGAGAGAGAGAGAGAGAGAGAAAAGTATGATTTAATAGGGAAAATTACTATTTCGTGGACTCCAAAAGGTCAAGCCCAGTCAAGTTTGAAAGTATTCCCACTTCAATCTAAAGTGGCAAGAGAACACAGCTCCTCAGAAGAGTGCTTGCGTTTTGGAATGTCTCTTTACAAATAAACTGATGGTTACTTTTCCTTTTCAAGGGCTACAAAACCACTTCCATCTTATTATAGTGTTGTAATTTCTGCGTCATTCTCTCTCTCTCTCTCTCTCTCTCTCTCTCTCTCTCTCTCTCTCTGTGATTGATGAATGTCTTGAATATCTCATTAACTACAGGTTATAGAATATACATGTTAGGCTACAGTAACTGCTGTTCGCTTTGCGTGGTGAGGGGAGTACTCGGCTGAATAAGTCATTGGAAAATCAAACGGCTTCAACAATCGGAATGATTGATATACGAAACGTATATGAATGAAGCTGCCCTTATATTAGCCACTTTTCTTTCTTTCATTGGTTTTATAAATGAATAATGGTACCTATTTGGAGATGGTACACCAGGATAAAGAAGTTCATCTTAATATAAGTGGCCGAATACTGTATACTATGACTTCTTTTCCTGTTCTGCTTTCCTTTCATAACTGCATGTTAATATCATCCATTATATGTTTGTTTTTTTATCGATCAGAAGGAATACTTATTTTTGCTGTAGGATTTATGGTTTTTATTTTTTTTTCCGGAAGCATCTATTGTAAGATAATAATTAAGAGTTTTTACCCGAATGGAATCCTACTTACTTATGATTTTTGTAATTGTGGTTATTATTGGAAAAAAATTCATGTTAAATCCAATGAATTTATGGTTTTCAGCATTAACGAATAAAGCCGTCGTTCAGTTAATTCGTTATTCATGTTGCATAAGTATTTTCATAATTCTGACCATCCTTTGCATTCAGATCTTACCGGACAGTACCATCCTGTTCGTAATACTAGGCATGCAGTAATTCTAATAGTCATGTCTTCTCTATGATGAGGCTCAATATCGCACAGTATTCTATAAGTTTTATTCCAGTTGTGACCAAGTTGTGGAATGATCTTTCTAATCAAGTAGTTGAATAGGTGGAACTTCAAAAGTTCAAACTTGCAGTGAATGTTTACTTGTTGAACAGGGTGACATAAGTGTCCTTTTTATAGTTTATTTATGAAAGATCTACTTTAATATTGTTACTGTTCTTAGTATATGTTATTTTGATTGTTCATTACTTCTATTTTAGTTTATTTATTTCATTTCCTCATTGGGCTATTTTCCCTGTTGGAGTCCTTGGACATATTTCATCCTGCTTTTAACGCTAGGGTTGTACCTTTGCTAGTAAGAATAATAATAATAATTAATAATAATAATAATAATAATAATAATGATAATAATAAATAATAATAAAGATTAGCTTTAAAGTTGGGTTACTTAATTTAGCAAAATAACCCATTGTTGTCATTTTAAATTAGAGGTTATTATAGTCATAGATCCTTTCAAGTAAACTTTGAATGATTTTTTGAATACGCAAAAAATATCTCCTAAAGGAAGCTCGAAGCGATAACAAAACATGCCCTAACCGACTTTATTGAATAGGAAACATCACCTTGTGTGCTAGATTCAATCTATTAAGGTTCCCAGATCAAAACAAATGGTCTTTGTCAGTAGAAACAAACAAGGATAAGTTAGAAGTATAGCAAGAAGCAGGGCGGGCCTACTCATTGCAAGGTAGAAGCCGGGCCGGGTAGGAATATATTCTACTTAGAGGGGGAGCTCTCTCGCCAGGGTGTGTTTTATAGTCTTGGGTTTTTATTTTTCTTTATGTCATGTATCTTTACGACTATATTTGTGATATATTTCTAATGAACGGACAGAGGTATATTAGTTAGGGTAATAATTTTTCTTCTATTTTCTATTTATGTAAGTAATTTCACGCATCAATTCGTTTGGCTCTCGTGTTATATTGCGGATATACCATTTGAAATTTCACCGAGTAGAACTGTAATCGTTGGACTATTTTCTAAACCCCAGAACACCATCTTCACACGTCTTAAACCCCTCAGATGATTCCGCAAATAATTTATTCCTAATAAGCTTATTACTCATCTTAATTACAATATACATGTACACCCACAGCATCATAAACTAACCTAGCATTTCCTTCTCTCATTGTTCTTCTTCTTCATTTTATTTCATCTCCAGTTCAACTTCTCTTTGGATTCCCCCTATTGGGTTATTTCTCTCAATTAGTTCCCGATTATCGGGGCTTTCGTCCTTCCCTTTGATGTCATCAGTCTCGCATTCACTTTCCCTTCCCCAAATGTCCACCGACCATGTCGAAAAAGAAGAAGAAGAAGAAGAAGAAGAAGAAGAAGAAGAAGAAGAAGAAGAAGAAGAAGAAGAAGAAGAAGATATATCGCCCGTCATTTTAGCTGAGCATTACTGCTTCTTATGCGCATGCCTGATAATAATCGCTTACGTATCTGTATAATTTTGTGCATATTTTGAGTACCACTTATTTGTGTGATTGTGTTGCGTTGGATATCTACATTGCGATGAATAATGCATTCTCTTTTCAGGACGAGGATATTGGAGTATATATAGGTTATGTTAAAATTTCTTTTGTGGGGTTACAAATTAATTAGTGGTGATATATATATATATATATATAATATATATGCTTATATATATACATTATATATATATGTATATATATATATATATATATATATATATATATATATATATA
>NC_090739.1:37157104-37159604 GCF_036898095.1 Palaemon carinicauda | reverse complement strand
AATGTATATATATATATATATATATATATATATACAGTATATGAATGAAAATCAACACAAAATCGTGCTCAAATAGACATAAATTTCTACCTCATACTTGGGATCGAACCATAGCCCCTTCAAATGAAAGGCCAGGTCGCTTCACCAGAGGCTCAAAAGAAGTGTGACCCTGACTGCTAACTACAGTTCAGAATTTACCTGGCGAGACATCCGTTTCTTACCAGCGAGTTTCCCCCAACTTCCCGGCCCACCAGGTGGCACAATTGATAGCATTTAATTCGAATTTACCTTAATGAGTCATATATATATATATATATATATATATACTGTGTATATATATATATATGTATATATGTATATATATATATATATATATGTATATATATATATATATATATACACTGTATATATATACATATGTATACACACATATATATATGTACATATATATATATATATATGTATATATATATATATGTATATATATATATATATATATATAAAATCTCATGAATATTATATTCGAGCCTATATTATTATTATTATTATTATTATTATTATTATTATTATTATTATTATTATTAGCTAAGCTACAACCCTAGTTGGAAAAACAAGATGCTACAAGCCCAAGAGCTCCAACAGGGAAAAATAGCCCGGTGAGGAAAAGAAATAAGGAAATAAATAAATGACATGAGAAATAATGAACAATCAAAATAAAATATTTTTAAACCATTAACAACATAAAACAGATATTTCATATATAAACTATAAAAAGACTTATGTCACCCTGTTCAACATGAAAATATTTTCTGCAAGTTTGAACTTTTGAAGTTCTACCGATTCAACTACCCGATTAGGAAGATCATTCCACAACTTGGTCATAGCTAGAATAAAACTTTTAGAATACTGTTTAGTATTGAGCCTAACGGTGGAGAAGGCTTGACTATTAGAATTAATTGCATGCCAGTATTACGAAGAGGACGGAACTGTCCATCAAGATCTAAATTTAGAGGATGATCATAATTATGACAAATCTTATGCAACATGCATAATGAACTAATTGAACTACGGTGCCAGAGATTAATATCTAGATCAGGAGTGAGAAATTTTATAGACCGTAAGTTCCCGTCCAACAAATTAAGATTGAGAATCAGCAGCTGAAGACCAGACAGGAGAACAATACTTGAAACAAGGTAGAATGAAAGAATTAAAAAACTTTTTTTCAGAATAGATTGATCACCGAAAACCTTATAAGACTTTTCTCAATAATCCAATTTTTTGTGCAATTGAAGAAGACACAGATCTAATGTGTTTCTCAAAAGTAAATTTGCTGTCGCGAATTACACCTAAGTTTTTAAAAAGTCACAGAGAGTTAAAGAAACATTATCAATGCTGTGATCTGGATGTTGAGGAGCCACTGTCCTTGACCTACTTACAATCATACTTTTGTTAGGATTCAACATCATGCCCCATATTTTGTACCATGCACTAATTTTAGCTAGATCTCTATTCAGAGATTCAGCAACACCAGATCTACATTCAGGAGATGGAATTTATGCAGAGTGTAGCATCGTCTGCATATGCAACAAGCTTGTATTGTGTATATATATATATATATATATATAAATATATGTATATACATATATATATATATATATATATATATGTATATATATATGTAATATACACACATATATATATACATATATATATATATATATATATATATGTTTTTATTAATATCAGTTTTTGGTAAAATACCTTGAGATTAGAGATGAACGCATTTATGTGAATTGTAGTGAAGAAATACACGATTTGATCCGTAGTGTCGAGTATTCGAAATGAAATGGGCGTACACCGTAGACTTATGTTCTCTCGTCATCTATCTTACAGAATTAAACATAATTTAAACTGATCAAACTACTTTATTTATTCACTGTTGAGTGCACTTGGCTGAGGTTTACTCTCAGCCAGTTAGTAATTTTTAATATCTAATTTTTGTTATCAGACAAATATTACTTGATGTTAATTACAGTTTCAGCTCTTAAATATGCAAATAATGAGTAATGTCAAGGGTATTAATGAGTTACAATTGTAGAAAATACTTTGAAATATTGCTCTCGTTAAATTGTGCATTAGCTCAACATTAACGTGGTCATATGGCAGAGATAGTAACTGGGAGATAAATCTAGGTTATGCGTGGTTTAAGTATTGTCATCTACCAAATAAAGAGGGAAGAATTACCTTAATTACTGTGGGTTTTGTAATGTCTTTAGAATTAGTTAGCACAATAATTATATTTAGATAGTAATAGTGTGTGTCTATCACCTATATTTTATTTTATTTATAATTTCTGTGAAATATATTGTAATTACTAACGATGTATTTTACAAATTTCTTCAAAATGTCATGTTATGCTAGGCGTAATCTAAGTTTATGGAGAAAAGTTTTATTCTATTAATTCCATTAATTGAAATTATGCATATTTGAAGAAATATAT
>NC_090739.1:37142104-37152104 GCF_036898095.1 Palaemon carinicauda | reverse complement strand
CAAGAAGCTGAAAATAAAGTAAACAGTGAGCAGATTTAACGGTTATTATTATTATTATTATTATTATTATTATTATTATTATTATTATTATTATTATTATTATTATTATTATTGTGGTGAATTTATATTTATAATGACAAGAAGATCTGTCGCATTTTTCTGATAGGCGACATTTTCTAAGCCCTATAAGGCAGCTTTCTCGTGAGAACTATGCTGTGTCAATATTTCTGAATACCTCATACTTCAGTAAGTTGGTTCTTGCGGTTTAAGAGCACGCCATTGTTAAGGATTCCTTCTGTAATTTGTACAAAAATACTACCAATGTGTTGCAACGTTTCAAGGAACTGCTGTGCTCATCAGCAAGGTATGCGGTATAAATTATACATTAGGAAGGTCCCCTTACTATATCATGTATGCTGTAGAAATGACTATCAATAAAATCAGTCGTCTTTAAGATATGAGACGAAACTAGTCAGAATCCAGTCACTGTGGTTTATTCTATCTGACCATCACGTGTTCCTGTTAGTTTTATACGCATATATGTATGTATGTATGTATGTATGCTTTTATTATTTATATATGTATATATTTTTACAAATACTGTATATTTAAATGTATATATATATATATATATATATGTGTGTGTGTGTGTGTGTGTGTACTGTGTATATTTATCGTGTCTATTAAAACATCAAGTAGAGAATTCCTCAGTTCTTACGATGTTGAAGTATGTTGACCGGGTTAGCAAAGAATAGCGGAGGCGTCTGTTTACTTGTAAATAGAGGAACTGCGTTTGTCGAGCTACTAGTTCGTTGTTTCCCCAGGATGACGTATAATGCAAGCAAACAATCTGCTAAAACAAACACAACTTCACTTGCAAGAAGTTCTCTTCAAGAAACGTGTATTAACGGAACAAAGACATTATTGACCCTTCATTTCTATAGCGTTTTTTTGCACCCTCACACAGTCATACACTCTGATGCTCATATTAGTCTACTTAAGTATTTCACAACATTATAGCTTTTAATCTTTAGGATTAGGATACCAGCTTTATAAAATGGCCCTTTAGGTGGTTATGGGAACTAAAGTTAACGATATGAGATTTATGGTGTAAATTTGTATGTGATTTGGTTTTCTTTCTTCGAATTAAAAAGTAAAATTCACTTAAAATATTTACTCAGTAAATGATGAAAGTTAATTTTTATTTTCATTCTATTATATGTAAGGCCCTCAAGTATAGTTCCGGTGGTTTACCACCGTTAAAAAATGTATTAATAGTCATGCGAACACTAACTTTATGGTTTATTTAATTATTTCTCTAAAGGTCATAAAATATATGACTTCTTCAATTACCAAGAAGTAATACACAGCCTATGATAGACGATGAAATTTGTGTTTTATTTACCATTTGTTACGCATTAGAAGCTAAATGGTTTGCGTCCCCAATACCGAGTTGCGAGAGACGGGGTTCAATTGGGTTGTCACTTGTCATATTTGTTATCTAAGGTACGTTATTGGCGATCAGACGCTATTCTACTGTATAGTGCATACTCTTGGATAATCCCCATAGGAATTACTTGCTAGCTTATGTACACACATATAGATATACTTACGTATATATACGTAGGCTATATCTTGCACTCACACACACATATACAGTATACACACATACACACACATATATTTATATATACACATATGTATATAAATATATGTATATATATGTATATATGCTATATATGTGTATATATATATATGAATATATATACATATATAAATTTATATATGTATATACACATACACACGCATATATATATATATATATATATACATATATATATATATATATATATTATATGTATATGCATATCCAATATTTATATGTATATATATATATATATATATATATATCAATATAAGCCATATATTATACTCCTCCTAATATCTGAATTTTCTCTATACCTTGGGATCAGAAACCCAAAGGGGAATCAACTCAAAGATAATAGCTTCTGGTTGGCTGGGGAATCGAACCCAGTCTCAAGAAACTGAGGTTCCATTGACTTTGCAATTCGGCCAATTCTTTGTGGCTGAGTTATTAAATCAATTGAATCTCAGTTTCTTGAGCCAGGGTTCGATTCCCCGGCCAACCAAAAGCTATTATCTTTGAGTTGATTCCCCCTTGGGTTTCTGATCCCGAGGTATAGAGAACTTCCAAATATTAGGAGTATAATATGTCTTATATGAATATAAGAAACACATCAAAATGTGCAAAATTCATCATGTATATATATATATATATATATTATATATATATATATATATATATATATATAATGGAAACTTAACTCCCAGATATGAGATTGAAAAGCTGAGACAACAAAGTAGTGAAAAGAATGATTACGTTAGAGAGTGCTGGAACAAATTTACAGTCTTAGAGATATTACTTGAAGAAGTAGAGATGGATATGAATATTCATTGTAAAATATTGAAGCAATCTTTCAGGAATCTGCCAACATCACAATCGGACAGGAAAGTGAATTAAATGGAAGAATTGTGCAACATAGAAACTGATAGGGAAAAGAAGACTAACAAATCTTCACTTTGAATCATTTAAAGAAAACAACCCACATCTGACCTTATTACAAACTGAATATATGAGCCTTGATAGTGAAGTAAAGAGATGTTGTAGAAGTTACATAAGAAGCTTCATAGATTCAGCTGCAGATCAGACAGAACTTAATCTAAATAGAGGAGATGGAATAAGATATGCATATGAGGGTATTCGAGAAAACAGTGGACAGAAGAGGAAGAGAGGCGTGTTATCCGTCAAAAATAAAAATGGAAACCTTTCAACTAAGGTATCTGAAATAAGAGCTAGATGGGAAGATCAGTTTAGAGACACTAAATAGACCATCCCCACCAAACGAGGGAGACATGATCTTCCTATAGATGTGAGTAACTTCAAATTGCAGAGGTCCTTTTGGCAATCAAACAATTGGAATGGATGGTATTGTACCTGAATTGTTAAAGGGTGATGAGATTCAAACACCCATTGTGTTCAAAGAATTATTTAATCATATGTGACGAGATAGTCACGTCTGTTGAATTTGAAAAGAAAGGGATTATTTGTAGGGTAGCTAAAAAGGGATGTGGTGGGAATTGACGACTGATCACAGTAGTAGATAGAGCAAGCAGATTTTAGAAAGGGTAAAGGGGCTGCCTAATGTGAACGATATACAGTAATTACATTATCAAGATGGAAATGGATGGGGCATATTTTAAAAGGGAAGGATGATTTAGTCCAGGATTTAAGCCGCTGAGCAGGAGAGACGTGGTAGATAGAGAGAAATGTAGCTGATAACAATGCTCAGGCAGGTTAAATCTGAGAATTGGGTTGAGCTCAAAGAGGTGGCAAGGGAAAGACACAAATGACGCGAATTCATTGAGACCTTATGCATCTCGTGGGTGCCAGAGGATTAAGATTAGATTAAGATATACTATATATTTATATACTGTATATATATATATATATATATACATATATATATACTGTATGTATATATATATATATATATATTATATATATATATATATATATATGTATATATATATGTATATACAGAATATGAATATATATATATATATATATATACATAATATATATATATATATATATATACACGGTATATATACTGTATGTATATATACACGGTATATACACGATATACATACTGTATATATATATATATATATAGTGTATATTTAGGTATATATATATTACACACACACACACACACACATATATATATTATATATATAATGGGTGTGTGTATGTATGAAAATCAACAAAATATCGTGCTGTTTGTTGATTTTCATCCATATATATATATATACAGTATATATATATATATATATATATATAGATAGATAAATTGATAGATATATGCATACATATATATATATATATATATAGATAGATATCTATATTTATATATACATTTATATATGTATATATATGTATATATATATATATATACAGTATATATATATATATATATATGTGTGTGTGTGTGTGTGTGTATGTATGTATGTATGGA
This sequence comes from Palaemon carinicauda, assembly GCF_036898095.1. Classification (NCBI taxonomy): domain Eukaryota; kingdom Metazoa; phylum Arthropoda; class Malacostraca; order Decapoda; family Palaemonidae; genus Palaemon; species Palaemon carinicauda. The sequence goes on along the minus strand of NC_090739.1, from coordinate 37,148,007 downwards.
TGGATGAAAATCAATAAAATATCGTGCTCAAATATTAATAAATATTTACCTCATACTGGGATCGAACCCTAGCCCCTTCAAATGAAAGGCAACGTCACTACCAATCATTCCATCAGTGGCTCTAAGAGAAGTTGGAACCTTAGTGCTAATTGAAGTTCAGGATTTACCTGGTGAGAAGATGCAAGGTGAATCTAGAAATGCAGTTAGCACTAGGTTCCGATTTCATTTAGAGCATATATGTTTGTGAAGACTGCCTTGCAATGCAAAACAGGATTATAGTTTTTATATGTACCTCATCATTCCTAAGTAATACGGTGTTTTGTTGACGTTAATTAGTCGTACGTGCCGTTATGGTCGTCGACCGGTCGCCGACATATCTCGATATATATATGTATATATATATATATATATATATGTGTGTGTGTGTGTGTATATAAAGTATGTATATATACATACATACATTCATATATATATATATACTACTTATATTTTTATGCAAAATATTAAGAGTTATTTTTACATGGTTTTTTATTTGAATTGTATTTTTCTTTTTGAGCAAACGAATGACTGACTGCTTTGACCACTTCATAAGCTAAGATATTCATGCGTTTGTTTTTAGAATAAATAGTTTAGTGAAAGGACAGTTTTATTATATGGTCATCTGGGTTTCTCCTTTCATGCTGAGTGAATGTTGCAATAGACAGCTGAAAGCATAAGCTATATATATATATATATACAGTATATATATACTGTATATATATATATATATATACAGTATATATATACTGTATATATATATATATATATATACATATATATATATATATATATATCTATATATATAAATATACATATATGTGTATATATATATATATATACTGTATATATATATATATATATACTGTATATATATATGTATATATATATATATATATATACTGTATATATATATATATATATATACTGTATATATATATATACTATACTATATATATATATATATATAGTATATATATATATATATATATGTATATGTATATATATATATATATATATAAAATCTTCTTGTTTACATCCGTACCATACCGGCAGGGTTAATTGCTTTTATAAAGCTAAATTAAGTAAGCCTTGGCGAGGGAAAAATTGTCTTAATGATTATATATCTCTAGTTACCTAACATGAAACCTTCCATAACCAGTATCTCAGTTATTTTTTATTTGGTCTTTGATTTTGTATTAGGATTTATCCGATTTATAGTTTTATTCTAACATTAATTTAAAATAAGTTTGAAATTAAATCTTGTCTCTGTAATTATAATGTATGTTTGGTGTTTACTATTGTTTGGCAAAATTACTATGAAAGATTGGAATGAAGTTTTCATGAAATAATATTCATTCTAAACCCGTGTAAATAATATTATTCTCGTAGTATAATTTCAACGTTGCTTAGGTCAAGACATCTGAGTTGGCCCTGTACAGTTTCAAAATCCTTTCATAAGTAATTCAAGTAATAATGGATAGATAAAACATAAATTTTCCCTAGAATAAATATTTAAACTTCTCTTTTTTCCCATTATTTTTTCTTAAGAAATCTGTGATAATTTTTAAAGATCCAAGCATCACAAGCAAAGGCTTAACTAACCTGTGCTTGTCTCAATAAATTCCCATTCTTGCTGAGTTCAAGTTTCATTGGTTAGTTTCTTTAAATTTCGCCATTTACAAGTTAAAAAAAAACTGCACATTCATACTGATGATTCAGCACTGTATCATTCACATAACGCAAATTAATTTGTTAGATTCGAGCACTCTGAAGAACACAGAAAATAGAATACAAAAAAAAAAAAAAATAAATAAATAAATAAATAATGTAATAAAATTAATACTTGAAATGAAATTTATACAAAAATAGAAAGATATTTTGACAAAATAGATGCCTAGAATGCTTATGAAGTACATGGAAAGTGATGTGTTATCCATAAACTGGTAAGATCAATGAATATTTTTTGTTAAAATGCATCATATGATTTAAGTATTTTCCTTTGCGAGCTGCATGAAATGCCAATTTTTGCTTGCACATATTTATATTATGTATATTACCCCGTAGCCCACATTTATGGGAGGATGACAAAAAAACTTCCATCCCCCTTTTTCAACTGAATGAAAATTCCTGATCCGAATATTTGCGGCTGACGAAACGCTTTGTTGTGATGAACGTGGCAAAAAATGAAACTTTTACTACTGATGGGATGTTCCGAGTGACGGTGAACGTATGATAGATTATCTGATGGCTTTCTGCATATTATGCTAAATTTGCTTTGAAAGGATTTCTGTCCCGTGTCGACACGATTGTCAGGAATGAAAAATGGCTATTTAGTTTTATTTGTGACCGTGCGAGTGTTAGTTAAAAGCACCTTTTATGTTTAATAATTTGATATTATCTCTCTCTCTCTCTCTCTCTCTCTCTCTCTCTCTCTCATATATATAATATATATATGTATATATATATATATATATATATATCTATATCTATCTATCTATATATATATGTATATATATATTGTATGTATATAATGTATATGTATATATATATATATATATATATAAGGGTAAACTTTTATCTGCATGTTATTTTAGCTTATAACGATATTTTTTTTTTTTTAATTTTTTAAAATCCAACTTCTTTTATGTATTATTCGTTTTTGTTTATTTTTGTTTCTAGGCATATTAGCAACCAACGACCCAATATTGTTAGACTATGTTAGTATTTTATTTCTTCCGACGTTAAACTAATTTAACGTGATTAGTTTATTTCAATATTTACAGTATATGTTACTTCGTTTTGCTGAGATATTTTTTTTTTTATTATTAATGCATTTTAAAGGAAACACTTTTTTTTACCACTTATTTCTCTTTATCATACTACCTAGTTATTTGTTTTTCTCTTAACTTTCCTGCTCCTTCTCTTCCTCTTTCACTGATTCTTTCTTTTGATCTCGCACAAATGACACTTCAGCGACTGGTTATTTTCATCTAAATCCAAGTTCGGGAGTCCTCTTCCCTTTCCTGTGTTCCCTGCCTTTTAATATTGTTTTATATCATGAAGTAGACACGTTTACCGCTTCCTTCAAATTCTTTTTTCCTCCGGTCTGTGCTAGAAAAATTACACCAGACTGGCCGTACAGTAGTTGACCTCTTGACACTTAAAATAAAAGATATCTTGCCCTAGTGATCGAAAACAAATTAAAGATGCTTATATAGGGTGTTGGGGTTAGATGAAGGATTTCTTGAGACCATATCTCTGTAGTTAATGATTTACCACCGGAATCAAAAGCAGCTCGGATGGCCGAAGGTTGGCATCAAATTGGAACTCCGGAGACAAAGGTAAACATCAAAGGGTGCCGCCCTAGGGCGTTCAAAGTCAATTCTGTGGTTAAGATTGGTGTTGACTTTCCTCTTTTTAATGATTATTTTTTCTCTTTGTTACCTTTTTTTTTTTTTTTTATGAAGAGTACACTGATTGAACGGCTCCTTACTTGATGTTTTGCATCATAACTTTGACAAGCCTTTTGAAAGAAAATTAATTGGCCATTGTATTTTGTGCTGTAGCGAGATAGTTAGAGATGAGATTTTTAAAGGCATTTTAAGAATATATCCAAGTTATACTTTTTCTCGCTCTTTTTACGATGAACTATTATACGTATTTTTGGACGTTTTTCTATTCTTTTGATATATATTTTGCTGACATTTTCCTTTCACTTGTTTAGGAAAAACCATATCCGAGATATTAATGGGTTTGACAACACATCTCAAGAACATTCCTCTTCCATTGTGATCTTATTCAAGGTAGACTACTGTTCAGAAATAGTAAATAACTGTTAGAAAGATGAATCAGTTCTGAATGTTTAATTCTTCAGTTTCCAGATGATTCTTAGAGAAGGTGACACAGGTGTCACAGGGTTAATACCGTTGTTCTTTTAGCATTGGGATCTTTCAGCTAGATTTCCAACGCGGCCAACAACAATAACAGTAATGATGGTATATACATATATATATATATATATACATATATATATATATATATATATACATATATATGTATATATATATATATGTATATATATACATACATACATATATATATATATATATACACGTATATATATGATATATATACACGTATATATAAACTCTTGTATATATATATATATATATATACTACATACATAGTAAGATATTCTAATTAAGTATCTGACGGCACCGATACTTTTATCGCGATAAGGTAGTAGATTGGTCAAGGCACCGGCCACCCGTTGAGATATTACCGATAGAGCATCATTGGGTCCTTTGACTGGCCAGATGTACTACATTGGATCCCTCTATGGTTACGGCACATTTTTCCTTTGCCTATACATACACAGAATATTCTAGCCTATTTACCCATTCTCCTCTTTCCTCATACTCCTGACAATATTAAGACAACTGAAATTTTGTTCTTCACTTACAAGGTTAACTACTGTACTGTGATTGTTCAGTGGCTACTTTCCACTTAGTAATGATAGAAGAGACTCTTTAGCTATGGTAAGCAGCTCTTCTAGGTGGACATTCCAAATTCAAACAATTGTTCTTTAATCTTGGGTAATGCCATTACCTCTCTATCGTATTCTTCCACTGTCTTGTGTTAGAGTTCTCTTACTTGAGGGTACACTCGGGCACACTATTCTATCTGTTTTTTTATATCCTTTCATCAATGGGATATTTTTCCCGTTGAAGCCCATAGGTTATAGATTCTTGCTTTTCCAACAATGTTTGTAACTTATATAAATAATAATAATAATAATGATGATAATATCAGGATCAAATAAGGAAATTAAAAATGAAACTTTAGTATAACAAAATAATATACATACATTGTGTTATAGGTTTTTTTTTTTTTTTTTTTTTTTTTTTTTATAGTAGCACTAGGTAAAATGGCAGTAGTTACTATTCGAAGGAAATTAGCAAACAAATAAAGTGATTAGATACAAGTTTACTAATGGTAAGTCATCAAGGTAGTTAGCAGTAATCATCTCGGTTATCTGGACACTTGGGAAGATTGTGTGTGTGTGTGTGTGTGTGTGTGTGGTGGGGGGGGGGGGGGTAAAAATATATATTGTATAAGGCAAGAGAAACTGTATGCCCCGGATAAGATGAAATTGGGTCTTTTTTAATGAAAACATTGCTTGTCGATTATAGTGTATTTTTTTTTTTTTAAACTTTAAACTCGGAATATGAAACCTAGATTTTTTAAAGACTGAAAGAATGATCAATACAATTTACTTAGGTCTGAATAAGTATAATAGTACGTTCTGCATCCTTCCTCGGATAGACAACGTATCAAATATTTCTAAATATTTTTGTGTGTAAAGTTTAAGTGATAACTTATACTCCCAGAATGAAGGAAATGAGATTATTTAGGGATAAAGAGGCGACACAAAGGGTATAAAAAGAGGGCGTAGTCTCACGTTCAACAAGAATTTACATCTGATATATGATGTAATCCAAGAATCATTAGTTTAGATGAAACTTTGTAGAAATATTTAGGAAAGATGAAAACTCAAAAAAAAATTTTTTTTTCTTTTTTTTTTATCAATTGATTACCATTAGCTCATGCAATTGAATAATTTGGTATTCTTTTGAGACAATACTAGTGATTAAATCATGCATTCGTAAATTTCTCAAATGATTGCTATATCATGAGCAACCTCTAAACATTTCGTCAAAGTTCTTTATACCATTAATATATCCATCTGTTTTTCGCTGTTATTGTTTGTTGACCAGTGATTGTTTGTTGACAATTGATGTAATGTGTGCTTGTTTTTTATTTGTAAATCAGAGTTTGTACATGCCGTTTTTTTTTTACTGGTA
>NC_090739.1:37134604-37137104 GCF_036898095.1 Palaemon carinicauda | reverse complement strand
CTTTGACCTCTTTTTAGCTCCCACACCCCTTGCATTAGAAGTTCTTTGACCTCTTTTTAGCTCCCCCACCCCTTGCATTAGAAGTTCTTTGACCTCTTTTTAGCTCCCCCACCCCTTGCACTAGAAGTTCTTTGACCTCTTTTTTAGCTCCCCCACTCCTTGCATTAGAAGTTCTTTGACCTCTTTTTAGATCCCACACTCCTTGCATTAGGAGTTCTTTGACCTCTTTTTAGCTCCCCCACCCCTTGCATTAGAAGTTCTTTGACGTCTTTTTAGCTCCCCCACCCCCTGCATTAGAAGTTATTTGACCTCTTTTTAGCTCCCACACCCCTTGCATTAGAAGTTCTTTGACCTCTTTTTAGCTCCCCCACCCCTTGCATTAGAAGTTCTTTGACCTCTTTTTAGCTCCCACACCCCTTGCATTAGAAGTTCTTTGACCTCTTTTTAGCTCCCAAACCCCTTGCATTATTAGTTCTTTGACCTCTTTTTAGCTCCCACACCCCTTGCATTAGAAGTTCTTTGACCTCTTTTTAGCCCCCCACCCCTTGCATTAGAAGTTCTTTGACCTCTTTTTAGCTCCCCCACCCCTTGCATTAGAAGTTATTTGACCTCTTTTTAGCTCCCACACCCCTTGCATTAGAAGATCTTTGACCTCTTTTTAGCTCCCCCACCCCTTGCATTAGAAGTTCTTTGACCTCTTTTTAGCTCCCACACCCCTTGCATTAGAAGTTCTTTGACCTCTTTTTAGCTCCCACACCCCTTGCATTAGAAGTACTTTGACCTCCTTTTAGCTCCCACACCCTTTGCTTTAGAAGTTCTTTGACCTCTTTTTAGCTCCCACACCCCTTGCATTAGAAGTTCTTTGAGCTCTTTTTAGCTCCCACACCCCTTGCTTTAGAAGATCTTTGACCTCTTTTTAGCTCCCACACCCCTTGCATTAGGAGTTCTTTGACCTCTTTTTAGCTCCCACACCTCTAGCATTAGAGGTTCTTTGACCTCTTTTTAGCTCTCACACCTCTAGCATTACAAGTTCTTTGACCTCTTTTTAGCTCCCACACCTCTAGCATTAGAAGTTCTTTGACCTCTTTTTAGCTCCCACACCTCTAGCATTAGAAGTTCTTTGAGTTCTTTTTAGCTCCCATACCTCTAGCATTAGACGTTCTTTGACCTCTTTTTAGCTCCCACACCTCTAGCATTAGAAGTTCTTTGACCTCTTTTTAGCTCCCACACCTCTAGCATTAGAAGTTCTTTGACTTCTTTTTAGCTCCCACACCTCTAGCATTAGAAGTTCTTTGACCTCTTTTTAGCTCCCACACCTCTACCATTAGAAGTTCTTTGACCTCTTTTTAGCTCCCACACCTCTAGCATTAGAAGTTCTTTGACCTCTTTTTAGCTCCCACACCTCTAGCATTAGAAGTTCTTTGACCTCTTTTTAGCTCCCACACCTCTAGCATTAGAAGTTCTTTGACTTCTTTTTAGCTCCCACACCTCTAGCTTTAGAAGTTCTTTGACTTCTTTTTAGCTCCCACACTTCTAGCATTAGAAGTTCTTTGACATTTATTTCTAGGTTCCATACTTTCAGCATTAGAGGGTCTTCGATCTATATTTTGAGGTGCCTTACTTCTGGCATTAGAGGCTCTCTATTTTTAGGTGTCTTACCTCTGGCATTAGAGGCTCCTCTTCGCTGTTCTCTCCTATCTTCTAGTTTTCAAGATCTTCTTTCATTAGATTATCTGTTTCTTTCGAGATTTCATTGCCTCTTTTCCTTAGTTCGTCAGAGTCCTTCTAGATTTCAAAATAGATTTCAGTGCCATGAGTCCTCACTTCGTCAGATTCCTCAGGGAAATCGAAGGCATTTATTCTTTACCTATCTGGGCAATGAGTAAAGAGATGAATACTATCGATTTCTCCGCATACACTGTCATGCCAAAGTAAATGACGAGCAACATGATATATTTACCAATGTCGTCTGGATATGTCCTTACTTCAATGGCGAATTTTGGGACAATCCTGTTGAAGAACTACACGTCACTCACCGTTCAGTTGAACCATTCTGCCTCCACCCTCATTCCCCGCAATCCGTTTTTGCACCGATACAAAGCCTTGTACTTTTTCCAAGAGTCTCCTTTAATAAGACATCGTCGCAAAAGCCCAAGCAAAGGATCCTTCAAGGCGCATACATTATGATCTTCAAAGCTCAGCTGCCAACGGAAGATCCCGTGTCTTTCTATAGGTCGGGCGATATAAAACGAACGATCGGCAACTTCGGCAGCAACCAAAACCATCTGTAGTTGATGGTGTTCCGAAGACGTAACACATAATTCTTACCGGCAGCTTTCTATTCCGCCAGAATGGGATCTCTGTGAATTAAGTGAAATCCTTCTCCCAGTCATCAACTCATTTCCTCTTACTCCTATTGACGCGCAATTCTTTGGTTAGATTTCGCCAGCTACATACAGATCATGTGAGGTGTTGCAGGCTATGTTTGAAAAAATGAAGA
>NC_090739.1:37124604-37129604 GCF_036898095.1 Palaemon carinicauda | reverse complement strand
CTCTCTCTCTCTCTCTCTCTCTCTCTCTCTCTCTCGTACGCGCTGACGTATGTATACAATAAACAATAAATGTCTGCCTGGGTGTATATGTTTATTCAAAATATTGAAAGAATGAGAGTGAGTGCTGTGGGTCAAGAGAATATACTAACTGCTGAAATAACTACACAATAGAAAAGCCTATATGAATAATGATGGTAATATAAATAATGATAATGATAATGCATACATACATCCACACATACATAATTGCACTTTATTTCTTAAACAGCAGAAACCTTGACCCCACCATTTATCAACTAGTGTCAAGACTCACTCTAGAACTTACAATAGGATTCTGTCTCATAACTACTCAGCAGGATCTTATCTCGGTTACTTGCTCGGTAGGATATCATTGTAGGACCCATTACATACATCACACGGGAAAGGAGTTTTGCTGAACGAAAGAAAATAAGGCCTAGTTTTCTTGTACCGTTTGAGATACGAGGCGTCTTATTTATCTCAGCAAATAATTCTTTTTCCATCATTAGGATATATTCACCAAACAGTACTGCCTCCTAAGGTAACTAAATATTACACCAGTCCCTGATACATTCATCCCTCAACTTGCGTATCGTGGAGGAGATCGCTGAGTTTTGAACATAAATGTCCGATCTTTGACGAAACATTGAAGAGTTCACGGATAAATTCTTGTTGCATAAATGTTGATGAAAAATGGGTCAAAAATTTTTCATGGTATAATTTTCTCTTTTGTGATTTAGAAAATATAAGTTATTCATCGTTCATTCCCTTTAATAAGATTTTCGGGAATTTTTTTTTGAACAGATTTCTCATTATTTTTACTTGTTTAAATGCAATATCAGGGGGTAGATACATAATTCATATATTTTTATTTTCGTAAAACATAAATCTAAAAGGAAGAAAGCTATTTAATGAAATGAAATATGATTCTCATACTTTGATATTTTAAGCAAACTCAAAAACAAGAGGGAACACTTCTTCTAAGGCTCTAATGAAGGCATCAATATGAAATTTTAATAGTTAAAATAGATATCTCTTATACGATGTATTTATTTGTTTTTTATCAAATCGTTCTAAGGGAGTTCCTGAAGATTTACTTGTGTAATTTCACCATACGTCTTCTTCTTCCCCCGTTATCCCTACATTAAGGGGTCGGCTGCCGGATGCACCCTCTCGAATGCCTTATACCAAAGGTATCGTCATTCACCAAACCTTCTGTCCATAGCATCGTTCATCTTATCTCACCATCTAATTCTTTGCCTCCTTGTCGATCTCCTCCCCAACTCATTCGTGGCACTTCTCATCACCTTTGTAATCTTTACTATTCCTGCCATTCTTCTTGTTACATCATTTTCCATTTTTCAAGTAGTTATATTCCCATAAGCCACCTCAAAGTTCTCACCTCTGTTTTCTCAAGCTTTGCTTCCTCTTTTCGTCTTAGAGCCCAGGTTTCTGATCCATACAGTAACACTGGTTTTATTAGTGTTCTATAGATTTTTATTTTCAGCATGATTAGAATTTTCCTATCTCATACACATCCACCGTTATTCGTGTAGCTCAAGCAACATATTCACTTACATCTTCGATATTCACTATCTACTTTTGCATCAAAGTGTATCAGGAATCTTCCTTTCTTTGTTCATAAAGAAACAACGGAACACTCAAATCATCTCCCGTGCTGTAGGCAATCAGGGAAATTCAAATTACATTGATGAGCCAACTCATGCAGTGATAATAAACTTAGTCGTGAAACGAAAATGCCATTCGGAAAGAAATACGGAAAGAAATCAGATCATTCCGTCAATGAACGTTAGCCATTAAACACGTTTTTCATCATCCCAAACTAGTTTCGTTTTGAAGCTTAAACTTTAAGCGTCAAGGTCCATAGGCATCGTGTGCGTTAACTGTGAAACGTGTTTTTTATCTTTCTGTATCGCTGGTATGTACTCTCTCTCTCTCTCTCTCTCTCTCTCTCTCTCTCTCTCTCTCTCTCTCCACAAGTATCTACGATACGATACATTTTCCTTTGTGGGGCGTGTGGTTAAGGGGGCGGCTGGAAAGGTGTAGTTTGGGGGGGGGGGGGGGGCGTGAGCGGTTTTTATTCAGGATCGTGCTTCATACTTATTACAACTCTGGCAAGGCATTCCAGTTTTTTTTTCGAAATATTGTTTCATTTACGAAAATGTAATTACAAACTTACATATCCTAAAGCAAAGAAATTTAACCATAAATGATAAAAATTAGTTTTGGTTTTCTCCCAGTCTTTTTTTTCTTTTAGAAACGGAATTAATTTCGTATTGCATGTTTTAACATTCTCTCTCTCTCTCTCTCTCTCTCTCTCTCTCTTCTCTCTCTCTCTCTCTCTCTCTCTCTCTCTCAGGATTCGATGTACAATTGTCGATCTGGGGAAGGAAAGAAATATATTGCCGGTTTCCTAAATCCCAATGATTTCCCGCTGCCCTAATCATTGCATTGGGTACATTATGGTTAGGTAAGTAATGTTGACCGGAGAGAGAGAGAGAGAGAGAGAGAGAGAGAGAGAGAGGAGAGAGAGAGAGAGAGAGAGAGAGAGAATAACACTTTCTAAAAGTATTATATACTATAGATGAAGGTGTGAAAAGAGGAGAATCTCGGCGAGGTGTAATCCTCAACCCGATGTGATGAACCTCTCTCTCTCTCTCTCTCTCTCTCTCTCTCTCTCTCTCTCTCTCTCTCTCTCTCTAGCAGGGCTCCTACTAGGTAATTCCTTCAACAACGGATTCGTGGTACAAATCTACAGGTACTCTCTTCCTCACACATAATTATCAAATAAAAGTCAATTATATATTTTATTTCAGATAGAATCAAGAATATCTAAACCGCAGAGATAATAAAAAGTGTGTTTGGTTAGTATGAGTGTTAGGACAGGAAAAAGTTAAACTGCAAAACTGATGTATTTTAGGGAATTTATTTATTTATTTCCCCATCTTGATATACAGTATGTTGTAGTGTCCTTCTTTGGAAATAGATAAAATAATTATGATGTTACATTCAACAAACAGCTGTTATCATCCCGTGTCCAGTTTTGATAGTTAACGTACTTGCAAAGAAGTCAAGATAGAACTTTTCAGATCCCCATCCTTACAAAGATACTTGATTTGTTACTTAATCCAATTGAAATTAAAAGAAATTGAAATGGGATTGCTATGAGACTGTAATAGTTTTCAAGTGATTGTCAAAGGTCTGGGTTGCTGAGATCATTGAAGAAAAGTTCGTTTTTAATCGCACAGTAAGATCTAAAGGATATGAAATTATAGGTTTTTTAGAGTTATCCTGTCATTTCTAGAAGAATGTGTTCCTATTGGCTCTCCTGATATTCAAGAATTATAAAAAATTCATATCTGTAGTTACCTTTATTCATCGAATAATATTTTTCAATTAATCTGGGAATACATAGTAATTTATATCCAGTCACTTCAATTGCACGATGCTATTATTATTATTATTATTATTATTATTATTATTATTATTATTATTATTATTATTATTGATTTAGCTACACGATGCGTCTCTAAATAATAAGAACCTGTTTATTTGTGTGCGGGACAGCATGGAAACATTTATTCTCAAATAGGAAAATAAAGAAAAAAGACAAGTTTCACTCTCTATACTAGGCTGATAACTTTCGTGGTCTAATACGCGAAAAGCATTATTTTAGTATTTGCCAAAGTATTTGTACAATAAAAGGAAAAATATGGTATGATACTCCAACGTCCAGGAGTGTGTGGAATATCATGGAATATGAGATTTAGAATTATTAATTTTATGAGGAAAATTTAATATATAAGAATTTGATTTATGCTTTATCGTTGAAGAGTGGATCCAGAATTCTATATGAATTATTAGAAAATTAATGGTACTAGATAAGAGAAATATTTAGGTCTATATAGATCACGCTCTGGCGTCATGGTGAATAAATAGTTGTGAAGTTTTGGAAACAGGATTTGATAGACATATTATAAACCTGTTGGCCCATTTAAATCCATTTTTCTCAAGGCTTTCTAAGTCTGGTGAATTAAACTGCTTAGTTTGAACGTTGATCTTCGTCTCAATAGCGCAAGTGCGCAAAATTCTATGACGAAAAAATGTCATTTCAGATTGGAATAAAGTAATTCATGTCATTTTAAACAATTATATGAAACATTATTACATTTGTGATAATATTAAAATTATCATTTTAAGTCTTTTCTTTTATTCTAATGAATTAATATCGATTATCATTCTTGATACTTTGCTTGCCTTAAGTTTTTCATATGTCTATGGCTTTTGTTAAACAATAGGTCCTTTTATATTTTTGCTTCATTTATAGGCTTTTTTCCTGTTAGGATACTTAATTGCGTCATTTGATAAACGGTATAGACAAAAAAAAAAAAAAAAAAAAGGAATGAAGGTAATATATTTTTAGGAATGATGATAGATGTGGTGATAAAATGGTCCTTTCGATCCATAAATATTTTGTTAAGAAAGGCCCTTTTTCATACCTTGAAGCATGTGAGAGAGATATATTTTTTTTATATCTGGACTTTAAGGTACGTACTATTCTCTTCTTTTATCGTAATCCACCCTTTCATTTGGCCTTGTCCCTTTTTTGCACATGGAAATTGTACACCCACTATGCATCTCTCTCTCTCTCTCTCTCTCTCTCTCTCTCTCTACGTTTCTTTAGTACATCCTTAACGTATATACTTTCTCTAATATTCTTATACCCACACTTTTTTGCCCCCCCCCCTCTCTCTCTCTCTCTCTCTCTCTCTCTCTCTCTCTACGTTTCTTTAGTACATCATTAACGTATATACTTTCTCTAATATTTTTATACCCACACTTTTTTGCTTCTCTCTCTCTCTCTCTCTCTCTCTCTCTCTCTCTCTACGTTTCTTTAGTACATCCTTAACGTATATACTTTCTCTATTACTTTTATACCCACACTTCTCTCTCTCTCTCTC
>NC_090739.1:37113593-37124104 GCF_036898095.1 Palaemon carinicauda | reverse complement strand
GTATGTAATGTTGAAAGAAGAATTCCCCGAATTTTATTGTTCTGTAACTTCAGTACATTTTGTTATGTATGGTCATGTATGATAAAGCAATGGACTATTTTTTCCGTACATATACATCCAAAGTACTTTCTGTTTTAGAAATAGTATTCTTAAACATTGCTGAGCATTTCTGAATCTTATTGTACTGTACTAATTCTTCATGTTTGAGAATTAGAGAATGTTTCTCGAAACATTCGGGAATTTACCCTCTTACCCTCCTGGAAAAAAAGTCTAGCTACGCCACTATTACTCAGCAGGAAAGAAAACGAAGGTAGTACTGGAAGCAGTTCATTTAGTTAATGAATTAATGACCCCGACCTAACCTTTCCCTGCACCCTCTCTTCCGTTCTTCACGAGATACGGTACCTATCTTTTTCCGTTTATTCTGTCTCTTTACCATTGTTGTTATTTAACAAATATAAATATAAGGTGAAGATAAAAAATAAAGACCACCCAAATCTTCTGTTTTCCTTTCTACAGTTTTCCATCCTTCTAGGAAATATACCATTATTTTTTTCTTTTTTTTTTTTGTTTCAAAGTATTTTTTTACCTCTCGTCTTTCTTTTCTATTTAAATTCAAGCATGCGCTACTTATGGAAAATAGGTTAACATAACCACCAGCCTTTACAAAAGCCTTGCTTCTCTCTTTCAGCTTGTCATTTTCAGCTCTGTCTTTGAGTGTCTCTTTAAAGTTTCCAAGAGAAACGCTAATACTTTCTACATGTCCATCAGTTTCTCTCTGACCGACAGTGTCGTATATTTCTTACTCATGTTTCCAAGAAGAAGGAAAAGGAAGAAATGTCTTGTTTACAAAATATCGGGACGTGAGATATTTCATGGGGTCTGGTGGACTTTTCTCGCTTTCAGGACATCTTTTTGGATGACAGATTTTTCTCTCGAAAGCTGCAATCTCTTTTCAACATTCTGATTGACTCCTCCATTTATGTATCAATATATACATACATATACACGCACACACATGTACATTATATATATATATATATATATATATATATATATATATATATATATATATATATATATATATTTATGTATATATATACATTATATATTTTAAATACATACATATATATATATTATATATACATATATATATATATATATATATATATATATATATATATATATATATATGTTTATGTATATGATAAATTTTGCACATTTAAACGTGTTTTTCATATTTCAAATATGCCATTTATATTAATACATTAAAGTCTGGATTCTCTTAACGACCTTGGGATCAGAGCCCCAGACGAAATAACTCAAATGTGCAAAATTTATCATTAACAGAATGCCAAGTCAGAAACCTATCAATTAGCTACGATGGTGGAGATGGGTTGATTTCAATTCTAAGTTTAAAAAACCTGAATTCGACGGGCATATATACAGAAGAATTATCATTGACTTTTATCTTTCTTCGTGGCTGAGTGGTATGGTAAATGTCATACAGGTATCCTGGACCAGGGTTCGAAACCCGGCCGCTCAAATACTATAGTCTTTGAGTGATTAAGCCTGGGCTCTGATCCCGAGGTCATTAGAGAATCCAGACTTTAATTTATTAATATATATGGATTATTTAATATACATATATATATATGTATATAAATATATTACATAGATATAGATCTATTTATGCATATAAAGACAGACAGACAGACAGACACACACACACATATATATATATATATATATATATATATATTATACATACGGTGTATACATTCAAGAACCTGACGAGAATTTCTTGAAATTAAAATAGTGTGTGATTTAATTTTTTTCCTAAGTAATACAAGAATAAGTATTCTTTAATGTTTGCTTATGAGGCAATTTTGATATCAAGTAGAAACAATTGCTTATCTGTTTTCTTTCATCGACTAAATTTTGTATATGTCTTAAGTTTGTTTGAAAATTCTGAGGGAGGAAATCATGAGATTTAAAGATATTGGAAGAAAATGGTATTTGAAAAATTACTGTTTATGGAACGGATTTTGTATGTAAAGTTGTAATATTAGGACGTCTACTTTTCAGTTTTCTTTGCATATTTCAAAATAACCGAAAAATTATTCAAGAGATCAACGGTTCATCCTGGAAAGTGCAAGAAATAATATCATGATCTGCATAATGATTGTTACATCATTTAATAGGAATACTAGTAAAATTTATCTTTTTATTTTTTATTCGCGATGGAAAATCCATATGTTTAAAAGAGTATTTTGGCCGTTAATTCATCAACAAAGCGTATAAATGCAATGTTACCACATTTCCGCTTTTACGCTTTCCAAAAACCACCGGCGCTTTGGGTTCATAATTTTTCTCTCTTTGGGAGAAGCGTATGGCGGATTCATTTTGAAAATATGCTCATTTCAACATACTAAATATACTGTACTTCTTTGTGGTGTATTTTAATATTGCTATCTAAATAGGAGTAAGGTTCTCTAATCGTTGGTGAGACCGAGGTTATTTTTATGTGTGTTTTTGATAAAAGGTAAATTTCTTCCTTGTCGGTAAGAATGAGATAATTTCTTTTTGTGTTCTTCGATACGGTTTTAGTTTTTTAGTTGCATCAAACCTTTAGCAATTCATTTCCGGTTAATATGAGTCGGTATTTTAATCCGAACCTATGGATGGAAGCTTTTTTATTATTGGTATTGAATAATTATATCTTCTCCATAGCTGTTAGGAATAAAAGTATCTTCTTTTATGCTACTGTTCAAATTTGGTGCATTTTCATCCTTGCTATTGATAAGAGTTTAAGTTTATCCATGATTTTATGTATGAATATATTATTATTCCTTCAGATGATCAAAGGTGCTTTTTTATTAATGCAGTTGAATGAGATTACATTTATATAGCATGATGCTATTTCTCCGGTGATGTAACGTTAGAATACATTTTATCCATTCCGTTGAATAAGAAAGTTCTAAAAGTAGCTGTTCCTTCCATTGTGTAATTAAGTTGTTTTGCATGTATCATATATTGCTCTCTCTCTCGTCTCTCTCTCTCTCTCTCTCTCTCTCTCTCTCTCTCTCTCTCTCTCTCTCTCTCTCTCTTCTCCTTGTGTCCTCGAGACCACATGAGGGTAAACACTGGTTTGAGAGTAAAAAAGCTCTTCTCCAGTACGTAGCCCTGGAAATTTTTATAAGCCCCACTTAATTCAAGACGAGCTACATATGTACCCACAAAAGCAGTTGACGATTCCCTTCTGTTTTGAGCAAAATTAAAAGCAAACAGGTTGAAAAACATCTCTGTTGCAACATACTTGAATATTTTTTTTTTTAATTCGTCTTTAATATCGATGGTCCTGAGCGCATCTGTCACTGATAGTCCCAAAGAAAACAACATTTAACGCTTCAATTTTTCAGCTGATTTGGACTTTTCTTTCTTATATCTTAAGCAGTATCATTGATCCTGATCTCAGACAAATAATCGAACGTTCTGTCATAGCTACTCAATAGACTACACCGGTTTTTGTTGTTGATATTTTGGGGACGGGTGCTTAATACCTTGGTGAACTTGATCGCATTAGACTCCGACCAAGAATGAGGAGCATACGATATTAACATTGTTCGAGCGAACTATCATTTTTTGAAGCATTAGGGTTTCATAATTTCTTCAAAACCTGTGATCAATCGAACATAACAGTTATTAGTACCTACAGATGCGAACCTTGTTTTACAAGCCACATCAACTCATTTCTTGTTGGAAATAACTTGAAGTACTTATCCTCATTCATTCTTGGCCAAACATCATCTTTTTTATTTATTTATTTATTTATTTTTTATTTTCGTTCCATGCCCGAAAAAAGTTTCCTGTATATGATAATGTTTATAGACATTACCCTAGGTTGGGGCTGAGGAATATGACGGTCATTGATACCATGAGTTCCCAAAAGGTGCAAAGGTTGCGGAGAAATAATGATAATATAGCGTACATTTTAAATTGATTTGTGTGTTAACCAGGAGACGCAGTTCAAAAATGATAAAAAGCTTTCCATATTCTAATTTCTATTCGTGATCTCATACGCAGTTACTGGGCTTATTGAATGATCAATCTCAAGGGCATGTTTCAAGGCAACTTAAGAGATACATGGGTATGTCGTGTGTAAGATTAGTCATATAATAAATAGCCAGTGCAGATGGGCTCATTATAGTCTTGTCTATTCCAGGTAAGAGCTGCCATTGGTCGTTCAGAAATCTTGGTTCTCATCGGCAAAGTAAGTTTTTTTTTCTTGTATGTCTTTTCTATACATTATGGTATGAGTTTCTATACATTATAGTATCAGCCATATTTATTAATAAATATGTTTTTCGTATCCGGTGGTCGTTTTAAGAACGTAAAGGTAAATATGATTCATTCACTAAAATTCGTTTGGAAAGCAAATAATTTCTAGCCATCTTTGTGGTACTTATAGATTTTCCCCCAGACGGCAAAATAAGCTTTTGTTATAGACAACGTGTAGAATATATGTATGTATTTATGTATGCATACATTACGAATGTATGTACTGTATATTTGTATGTATGTATGTACATTATATATATATATATATATATATTTATATATATATATATATATATATATATATATATATATATGTATATACATATTGTATATGTTTGTATATATATATATATATATATATATATATATATATATATATATATATATATATACACACAGTATATATATATATGACATAGATATACTGTGTATATACATATATATATATATATATATATATATATATGTATATATATAGACATATAGATATACTGTATATATATATATATATATATATATATATATATATATATATATATATATACAATATTTATAAGTATATATATGCATATAGTATATATATGTATATGTATATATATAGATGTACTGTATATATAGACATATATATACTGTATATATGTGTATATATACAGTATATATAAGTATATATACATACATATATATATGTATATATATATATATATATATATATTTATATTTATATTTATATATGTGTATATGTATATATATAGATATACTGTATATATGTGTATATATATATATATATATATATATATATATATATATATATATATATATATATATATACACACTATATATATATATACTGTACATACATACACTGTATATATACATACATATATATATACAGTATATATAAGTATATATATATATATACACACACACACACACACACACACACATATATATATATATATATATATATATATATATATATATATATATATATATATACTGGATATATGTATATATATGTATGTATATACATACATTATATTTCCATCATGGGACAAGTAAATTAACAAAAAAGACAACCTTTTTTTTCATCGCTAGTTGTCCTCAATTATTCCAATTGAATCACTATTATTAACCTAAGCATCCTTCCATTTGCACCATGGCATTGCTCTTGTACATCTCTATCATGGCAAAAATCATCGGAAAAAAACTTTACTTCATTCATCTCAATATATCATTCTCCATTATTCATATTGAATCACTTGTATTGTTCTGAACATCCTTCCAATTGTTTTATGACTTCAATCTTGTACATCTCCATCAATCGACAAATCATTAAAGAAGAAGAAAAAAAAATGGACTTTTTTTCTCTGAAATATAATATTTTTTTCTTTAGAGATTTTCACTATGAGAATTTAATATCCCCAAACCCCATAACCTTGAAACTCATGTTCTCATAAACTCGCCGAAAGAGACTTTACCTAGAAACGTTTGCGTCATTGACCCCAGTTGTTGTAACGTCAGATATCGAGTAATAAATCTGTTTCCCAATCAATACAAATATCGTCTTCATGAATTTGTTGAGCAATTTAACGTAATGGGTTAATTCCAAAGCCATCTATTTTTCCTCTTTTTTAATTTTGCTCAAGAGTGAGTCGCAGAGGCGAGAGAAACTAAAGTTTTATGCTCTTGAAATAAGAGTGTGACGCCTCTTACGAAGGACACTACTTCGGAAAACCTGTCAATTATAAGGATGATATTCTCGGCAATACCCTATATAACTTTTAAGAGTCAAACGGATTCTCATGTAAAAAGATAAATCAAATTTAGCCTAGATTCGACGAAAGGAAGCAAACCAAATGACTGCATTCTTTGAAGCTTTATCATATAAATGAATTTTTGTGATAAATGTTATATTATTTATGAATGGGAAGAATGAACTCTTGCAAGTATTCTCTTCAAAATGTTTGATAAATGAAGGGAGAAACCATAAAGTATCGTTATGTGATACAAAACCTGTACCTATTTCCCAGAAAAATCTCACACCAGAAATGAATCTCTCTCACGCACTCTTTCTCTCTACAAATAACAATGTAAAACTTCATACAACAGTTTGGCCACTTCCCGCTCCACTTAACAAAAAGAATAAAGTTAGTGAAAGTAGGTGTTTTACCCAACGTAACGCTATCGAACATTTTTCAACTTTATGACCTCCCTTTCTCCGGTTTTCTCATAGAATAAAGCTACCCGATTATTATTATTATTACTAGCGAAGCTATAACCTTAATTGGAAAAGCAGTATGCTGTAAGCCCAAGGGCTCCAACAAGGAAAATAGCCCAGTGAAGGAAAAAATAAGGAAACAGATAGAATAATGAGCTTGAGTGTACTCTCAAGCAAGAGAACTCTTAACACAAGACAGAGGAAGACTATGGTACAGAGGCTGACCCTGTTAAAGACTAAGGAACTATGAATTGAATTTGGAGTGTCCTTTTCTTAGAAGAGCTGCTTACCATAGCTGAAGTCTCTCCTGCCCTTAACAAGTGAAAAGTAGACACTGAACAATTACAGTGCAGTATTTAACCCCTGAGTGAAGAAGAATTTTTCGGTGATCTTAAGTGTTTTGAGGTGTATGAGGAAAGAGGAGAATGTGTAAGATATAGGCCAGACTAGTCAGTGTGTGTGTATGAAAAGGAAAATTAGCCCCATCCAGAGAAGTATCCAATGTATTACTACCTGACCAGTCATAGTACCCTATAACTCTCTATCTGTAGGATCTCAACGGGTGGCTAATGCCTTGACTAACCTACTACCCATTAGGTAGGAAAATAGAACATTATTAGTTTTTTCACAACTTTCTTCTTCACTCTGTACTAATGATTGAGTCATCTTACCCAAGGTAACAATGTACTGTAGAGCGTTTTTCCTGTTTTATTCATTTACGGATGATTGAGCTTGCTGTCGTGTACCTGTTACTCATGATAACAATGTAAACCAGTTCTCAATAATTTGACAATTTCCCTTTTTATAAATGACATTAAAATAGATAACACGCGTAACCTGTTTTTTTATATTACTGATTTTTCCTCTATCGGCCACAAAGAGAAAATTAGCTAACGTTGGCCATTTATCCAACGTAGGGCCAAGTTTCCTCATGTGTCGTTGCGAAGGCTTTTATCCCTATCATAAACTAATGAGTTGAAGTTACCCTATTAGAATGGTTTAGACAGTTATAAAATCATATCATTTAAATGATATCTGAAATATATTTCTTTTCGTGTAATCAATGTCACTTTTAGATGGGTCAAGGTCTATAGACCTTGATAAGGTTTGTCTCCAGGACCTCGACCCAACATAGTACGGTGTATAGGTACAACAGCCTAATATGGTTAACGATTTCGGGTTTTACTGTAACCATGTCCTTTCTCTTTCTGCAGTTTCTCTTTACATGAGAGAGAGAGAGAGAGAGAGAGAGAGAGAGAGAGAGAGAGAGAGAGAGAGAGAGAGAGAGAGAGAGAGAGAGAGAACTTTTTTATTAGAATGACTAGAGAATAGTATCTGTAGAGTATTTATAAAGATCCCATTATATATGTATATATATATATATATATATATATATATATATATATATATATAATATACATATATATATATATATATATTTATATAAATATTTATATAGATATATATGTATGCATGTATATATATATATATATATATATATATATATATATATATATATATAGATATATGTATGCATGTATGTATATATATATATATATATATATATATATATATATACTGTATATGTAAGTGTGTGTATGTATATATATATATATATATATATATATTTATATATATATGTATGTATGTATGTATGCATGTGGTATATATATATATATATATATATATATATATATATATATAGTATATATATATATATATATATATATATATATATATATATATATATATATATATACTGTATATGTAAGTGTGTGTATGTATATATATATATATATATATATATATGTGTGTGTGTGTGTGTATGTATGTATGCATGTGGTATATATATATATATATATATATATATATATATATATATATATATAAACTTGTAATTGTTTGTGTGAGCTTGATTGTATATACATTTTGGACTCTGAATTGACTGCTTGTTTAAATAGTTTTAGAACAATTTTATCTTAGTTTTGATTTTGTAGTATTCCTAACTGTAAAAACAGCGATCATCAAATACAACTGTTTCTTTCGAAAATTTACGGTCTTTTTGTTGCTCCAGCTCACAAAATCTGTATCGTCAGGTATCTCAAGTTTGAAAGTTGTGACGCCAGTTTGCGGAACTGCATCAATCAGTCATGTGTTTTGACAGTAAAGGATACAAAGAATGGTTAAATGCTGCTAATGACGCCATCAAAAGTCTTACTGACACTTTGCAATATCAGGACCGACGTCAGATGAATTAGCAGCTCTGAGCGGTTGAAGGACGTGAAGTCGAGTGTTGATTAAATCAGCGATGATCACGTAAACAGTCTCTCTCTCTCTCTCTCTCTCTCTCTCTCTCTCTCTCTCTCTCTCTCTCTCTCTCTCTCTCTCTCTCTCTCTCTCTCTCAAGAGAGAGTTTTGCTTCTCTCAATGTATAGTTTATGCTCTTAAGGTTACATGTCCGTTATGTTAATATCACTTCATTTTGTCCGCACTCTCTTTTCATTTTATTACTTGGAGGAATTGGATTTTCTCTCTCCCATTCTATTACGCATAACCACAACTCTCTCTCTCTCTCTCTCTCTCTCTCTCTCTCTCTCTCTCTCTCTCTCTCTCTCTCTCTCTCTCTCTCTCTCTCTCTCTCTCTCTATATATATATATATATATATATATATGTATCTTTGTGTACGTATATTTACACACACACACACACACACACACATATATATATATATATATATATATATATATATATATATATATATATATATGCAATCACACAATCCCATATTACTTTTGTTTATATCGGCCATTTTTACCAAATACTGGAATACTGAAACAGTCAACTATAATTCTGCTCTGCTTGCTGACTTCTAACCATTTTTTTTGTAGTCGATATCAAACGATAGATAACATTTACATAAAACTTTTTTTGAATACGCTAAATAATACACTCCTATTTTTACCAAAACTTTGATTTTGTTTTTGCATATTTATACGCATTATATATATATACACACTCCATGGTTTTGAAATAGGTACAGGCGTTTTAATAAATGTCCACAAGTGAAATAAAAGTCATGGAGAGTCACCTTGAGGGAGGAGAGCTTCAATGGAGATTGACAGTTCGGCAGATATTGGTCAGAACATGGCCGTTGGCTACGAAATATCGGCACAGAACTCGAATTCAACTATATCCATTTCATTGAAAAAGGAATATAAAATATTCATACTAATATTTGCAGTATGTATAGGCAGCTTTTGTAAATTATCCATATGATCAAACCATAACGGGACTTGGGAGAGTGGAACAATATTGTATAGCATTGGAAGTTTTTGGTTGATTCCGGTTCTCAAGTCTAATTTCTGCTATATTTATGAAACTTCATTTACGGATAGGCTACATCAGGTTACCAGGTTCCCTTCTTTACCGCCTGAGCTCTATATTTTAAAACATTCAGAAGGTAATATTCTCATTTGCTCCTTTTAGAAATTATCTTTCAATCTTAATATTCATGGAAGAGATTTTATTTCATTTAAATGTTCCAGATACTTTTACCCATCAACTATTTTCGCGACATATTCCATTCATTAATATCACCAGTTTGTATTTAAACCTTAATTCTGTAATTATTCGACCAATAGAATCTGTTTTAAAGTTTGCAAAAGAATGAGAGGTTTGCTTTCAAATGCTGGTTCCTTTGCCAATATTTTTTCCTTCGATCTGTTCCAGCATCCTTCGTTGGCAATGGATAAAAATGGTTGGGAAGCACTGATATGAATTTTGAATTTCCATCCAAAGGATATCCATCAGACGACAAAATATGCGTAAATGTGTTTTGATGGATGACGAGGATTCATGTTTATTAAAAGATTTTCTGGTATCGGAAATGTAGCGCCATATTGATTTCAAATATTTTGTTTTGAAATCGCAATTTTTCTAAATAATCCTTCA
>NC_090739.1:37101093-37108593 GCF_036898095.1 Palaemon carinicauda | reverse complement strand
CTCACTGGGTTATTTTACCCTGATGGAGCCCTTTGGCTTATAGCATCTTGCTTTTCTAACTAGGGTTGTAGCTTGGCTAATAATAATAATAATAATAATAATAATAATAATAATAATAATAATAATAATAATAATCCGGTAGTTGAATCAGCGAAACTTCAAAATTTCAAACTTGCAGCGAATGTTTCTATGTTGAACATACTGACATAACTCTCTTTTTATAGTTTTATATATAAAAGATATGCTCTAATGTTCTTAGTGTTTTATTTTTATTGTTTATTACTTTTCTAGTATTTTATTGTTTTCCTTATTTCCTTTCCTTACTCGGCTATTTTTCACTATTGGAGTCCTTGGGCTTATAGCATCTTTCATTTCCAACTAGTGTTGTAGCTTAGCTAATAATAATAATAATAATAATAATAATAATAATAATAATAATAATGATAATTTGAAACGCATATATATTTCCCGTCGGAATATGGCTTCCTTTCTTGCGCAAGAGGATCACAAGCATTGATAGTTAAGAGGCAAACTGAGTCTGACTTATAGCTTGTGTTTTTATGACTCCACTAACATCTGTGATTGTGCAGAACCGCCAGCATCGTCTTAGCAATGGCAGTTGAGTAGAATTTCTACATTGCCTCAGGAATTTGAGGTACCTTTGCATTTAATCACTTTGGGGATAGATCCTGATCAGGACCCCTTTTCCAAAACGTATTCTTAGCATTGCACGGTTCAGAGATGGCTTTTCTCATTCTACGGCAAAGCTTTGAATTTGCTTTGGGGCTGTCTTTCTGCTTTAGTTTAACCAGTCTCCTTTGATCTTTTTATTTTTTCATGATACGAAAGATCTATCGCTTTCATTGTGTTTAATTTCCATAATTTTTTTTTTTTTTTATTTTCCTCAGCCTTAGGCTTGAAAATATTCATTAGGGTTGCCGTTCCAAACTGTATACAACCACTTCTTGTAGCGGGATAAATTGTTAAGGTGGGGTATATTCTGTAAGAAGTATAACATAATTTTGCAAACTTCCAAAAAAAAATCCTTGTATGATCTATCATTGATATTACATATTCCAACTTTTCTTGTATTACCGATTTAGATTTTTTATTCATCTGTAGACAGCTCTAGTTGACCTTAATTTTTCTTGTTGAGGTGGTCAATATTCTCGCTGTCACGAGATTTCAATTATAATTTACACTTCGTTACAAGGTGATAAATTTCGTAATTTGACAACATTGGAGACTTAGTAGTAGGCAATACTTTTCTCATAAACTTTTATTATTTTAGTATTGAATATATTTCCATTTTAGTATTGAATATATTTCCATTTTAGTATTGAATATATTTTCACAAGTTTTCGATTTTCTTGATATTCTTAGATAGGTGATGCTCATTTTTCATATCATGTGCCTTGAAGTATTTCCTGCTTGGAAATAGTCTTGTAATATTTATTTTTTTTTTTGTCTTTTCATTTTTCTCTTTAATTAGTCTTTTTAGCCACTAATGAAAAACATACATACAAATTCAAATATAAAATTCTTGCATATGTTATAAATTCTCTGAGATTTTTTTTCTGTGTTGAAGGCTTTTTCTAAGTTCAAATTTCATTAAAGATGAATGATTGAGTTCAGTGTTACTTATGCAAAGTGAATTGTGGAATTTGTGTACTGTATGATACTGATTGACCAATAAAATCTTTGATTTTGTTGGAATTCAGCCTCATATAATGGCCTGTTTTGAAATGCCTGTTTAGAAAATAATAGTTTTGTATGTATAGAAAACGGTGAAATTCCATTGTCAAGTCGATTAGAAACAATGAAGGTCCCAGATCACTACCCAATGGAACACTGGATCTAATGTGTAGGCTCACTGAAAAGACTAGTAACAACGACTTGAATGATATCAAGCTTGAAGCTCTCTACTAAAGAGTTGAAATTTACATTTAAGAAGCCTATAGCTAATAGCTATTTGTCCAATTTCTAGGATGTATACGATGTAAGTAATCTAGTCGGAAAGGATTTTATATGTATATGATTATTTCCGTATTGTCATGATTGAGTGTCAAGATTCAGCCTACACACACAAAATTGAATATAAACTTTCAGAAACCTTTCAGATATCTAGTAGAGAGCAGATTGGCCTGTAATTGTATCAGACCACCCTCTAGATCAGCAACAGTATTATCTAAATTAACTTTCTTCTGAAAAAAATGTGTATAGAAAGAAAAACAATACACAGTAACGTGCACTCCAAGTGTCTAGGATTTTTATAAAGAAAATTGATATTGCTTGAGAAAAAAAATATGAAGACATTCAATGAAATAACGATTTAATGCTTTCTTTTATTATTTGGAGAGAGAGAGAGAGAAAAAGAGAGAGAGAGAGAGAGAGAGAGAGAGAGAGAGAGAGAGAGAGAGAGAGAGAGAGAGAGAGAGAGAGAGAGAGAGAGAGGGGGGGGGGTACTTTGGTTAATATAGTTTTGAGAATAATGAAGCAATATGGATAGTAACCATTCATAAAACTAATACTATTTTCACACTCTCCAAGAATGAAATGTGGACGTACCTGTGACAAGAGAATTTCTCTTTTCCTTTAACGTAAAAGTTTTCTTTTTAAGGTTAATTTTCATGCAATTATCTAGACAATCAAATCATCAGCATGCTCTTTGTGTAGGAGCATTCATGCCGTATACTTATTTTCGAAATAGATTTTGTGTCCTTTGTATGAATTAGTAGATCAGCAGACCGGTAGAAAAATGAATTTGTGAATGTAATCTACCTAGCGATAGACAAAAAGTACAAACACACAGAAACTAGAGTTTGTGTATGTTTGGGTGGGTGTATTAGGGATGAAAAAAATTGAGATAGGCAAATGGGCTTTTAGCTGCTCAAATATTTATTGATTGTTTTTATGCAACACCAAAACTACTTTCAAAATCAAAGTAGATTTTAAGATAAGATGGCTTAGTTGAGAATGGTATCATGAAGTCTTAACTCTCAAATTCAAAACTTCCGATATCGAAACTTGAAGGAGGGAAAAAGGATAATATTTTGTTCTTCTGTAAAAAGGAATATTTTTTCTTGATTGACAATAATGGCATAGAATTAGGATTTTTTTAGAGTAAGTCTTCTTCTTGCCTCATCAACAAAATGATTGAATCAAACCTTTGAATGTTTTTCAGTACCTAGTAATTTCGTTAATTGAATTCCCCGTAATAGCACCGTAATCAGAGAGATTTTAGGCAGCAGATTTAACAGTAAAAACAATGGACAAGAAGACTTATTTGATAGAAAGATGCAATACCAACAAGAATTCTCTCTCTCTCTCTCTCTCTCTCTCTCTCTCTCTCTCTCAGCTATCCCTTGAGGCAAGGGACTCCACAAGATTAGTTCGTCGAATTACTCAGACCCGCAGATCTCAGCGGTAAAACCTTTGATTACTTACGCCAGGCACTTTTTGTCTCAATTAATCGACACCGGTCATCTACAGTAGAATATTTTAGGACCTCCGGGGTCCTCATGCGTATAAGTAGGCCAGGGCTACTGTTACCTTTAGCTTTTGGAAGGAATAATTGCATAGTGACTTTTGGGAGCGGAAATTTTATCTGTTGCCTCTGAAAACGATAATTATGTTTCTGATCGAAGCAGTAATTGCTTACTTTGTTGTATTTGTGGCAGTAAATTTACCTATTGTTGTTTGAATGAATTGTTCTATCTATACCTTATGTAAGAAATCATATTTTTGTTGACGAAAGCGATAATATCTTGCTTCTGTTGGAAGCACGAGCATTATCTTCTGTACTTGGATTTGATGATTCTATCTTGGGCTATTGGGAGTAATAATTTCATCAGTTATTACTAATGGAATTATAATATATTTTGTTGAAGTTTAAAAAAAAAACTTTTTTCAATCGAAGACAATAATTTTTCTACAGTGTTTAGATCAGATTAATTTACAGCAGCTAAACATCAATGTAAGGGATCCCCTAATTCATACGCTTTCCTCCTTTTATTCGTAAGCCTTTCGTGTTATTTTCCTCTCCCTGAGCGATAACCAATAGATGTAGTCCATTCCTTCAAAATCGTGTACTGCGCGTCACCATAGCAGAAATTTTACTACTATTCCTCACTTTTGGAACGAGAGAGAGAGAGAGAGAGAGAGAGAGAGAGAGAGAGAGAGAGAGAGAGAGAGAGAGAGAGAGAGAGGGGGGGGGGGGGGGGCGGCGGTTGGGGTGTTAATCTAATATTAATGTCATTAACCTGAAATCGTACAGCCTACCACAATTATTCTCAGTGGGGGAAAAAAAAATAAAAAGAGGCTTAACAATGTCTTCACCTGGAGTGTATTTCATTTCCCGGGCCATATCCTTGAGCTAAACCTTAGTTTACATGTACTACCTGACACATGTAGATACTCTCTCTCTCTCTCTCTCTCTCTCTCTCTCTCTCTCTCTCTCTCTCTCTCTCTCTCTCTCTCTCTCTCTCTCTCTCTCTGGGTGTGTATGAACTTATAATACCCACAGTAACGTAAGACCTTCCCGCTCTCCTCAGACACCAAGGATAATCTTATCACTTTGAAACCCTACAAAGAACACGTGAAGTGAAGTCAGAGTGAATTTAACCTATCTCAATTTACTACCAAGGAAGATATACAGTAGATCTATTTCCGTTTATGTATGCATATACAGTAATTGTTAATCAAAACACATCTTGAGGAGTAATATAGTCACTCCTCATTGTTGTATTTTTAGTTACAAATCAACTTTTTGCATTCTTTCAATATTCGAATTATCACAGTTTCACCTTTATATACCAATACACATATATGTATATATGTATGTATGTATGTATGTATGGTATGTATAGACAAACACACACATACTCCCTCTCCCTCACACACACACTCACACACACACACACACATATATATATATATATATATATATATATATATATATATATATATATATATATATTTATATATATATAGAAATACATCTTTTAATTAGGGTGGTTAACGAAGGTAAAAACTCATACCTCCAAATATTAATCCATTTATATAATCAGTAGATCATTGAAATCATACAAGGTGAAGCTGCAATTTAAAATATTATGGTAATGAAAGTAAAGAAAATTTATTGCATTAGTGTTATCCGTAACTAGTGTATAAAAGCCCAGATGCTGGTTGATTTGTGATAAGACTAAGAATAACACAATAAAGGAAATGTGTAAAATCTCGATCCCTTCATATTGATTATATGTCAGTGTAGGTAATAGGTATTAATACGCACAAGTTTCTCACAGTTGTTAGAGAAGTATGATTTTACCATAGAAAAGGTCGGAGACCTCAGGGAAATCCTGATAACGTTCAGTTCTTGCTTCTGATTGGCTAAGGGAAATGGGGAATAAGAGAATCCAATTATCGTAATAAGCTTTTTTTCTGTGTTTTTTCTTTTTCTTCTCCAATTTTCCCTCCTGAAAATTATTGTTATTTTGTAAAACTGTAGTGAATTTTAATCTCGTCCAAAGCTTTCGTCTCAAGCATTAAATGGTTTGATTGAATAATAGATTTAATTGGAAAGTTAAATGCATAGTCAGCATATTACAATTTCATTCCTCATGAACTCCATATAAGTAAGGAAGACGTCGAGCTGAAGACATTTAATTTTACAAACGTCCCAAAATAATGAAAACATTATCTTAGTGGAAAAGCTTATCTTTAAAATATAGTTTTTACGTATTTGTCCGATTCTGTTTCCATTCGTAAGTAATGAATAATTCATTGTTAATTGTGAGTTTATATTATTGCTTATTTCAGTCAATCAGATGAGACAAGACAACTTTTGTATAAAATTATTTATGTTCTCAGTTTCTCGTGATTCAAATTGACAAGGCAAAAGAGATCTTTAGATGAACTGTATTATTTCATTTACAATTGTATCCTTGTAAATGTCCTTTCAGGTTTCAATGACCATATTCTCTGTGACGCCAGATAATATAAAAATATAGTCAATGGAACATTTCATAGATGTGCCGTAATAGTATGAATGCACATTACATATACTTACATATATTGTTTTATGAAGTGTCAGAGAGGCAGTTCAAGCCTGTTGTTGTTCTCAAGTTGTTCTTGCTGACAGTCCTTGTTTCCATGAAGATAACATGATGGTCAGTCTCTTGGCATCGTCTATTAAGCATTGATCTTATAAAGTTTCTCTTTATGTCTTACCCTAAAAGTTTTATTTCTTCTTCCATTACGCTTCTCTTGTGTTTTTTACCTTAATGATGTCTGATTTTTCTTAAGTGTAGTAATCATTTCAAAGTAGCATTTTAATTAGTAAAACTCTAAATATATTTACGGACCCACAATACCTTGGAAAAATGTGATCTTCCTTTTACGACTCATGGAGTGTCGTGATGATAACTTTATTATTATTCCAAATAAAAAGGTAAACTAATAAAAGGAAAGCTGGTATAGATCATAATAATACTGTAAATACATGAATATAAAAAAACTTATTCCTATATCATTTAGCCTAAAGATAAAAGCCAAGCCGTATAAAAATCATAAAAATACATTTAGAGAAGGGTTAAAAAAATTAGTAAACAACTTGAAGTCATGGGGTAAAGTTTCTGAAAAAAAAGAACCATCAAAGTTTGCAAAATTTCGCCGAGTTGCTTTTTTCATCAGTTTTGTTACACTTTTATATCCAATTCCCGAAAATTCGAGTTTTGCCTTTTTTTTAATCAAATGGATTTTAAATCAACCCCTTATGTCCAAATTCTGGACCCATTACCATAAAGTTTTTTTTTCTTATACAAAAGTTTAAGAATATGAAGAAACTTAAACCGCTTTTATTATCAAGTTCTTTTCAACGTGTGTTAGTAGTAAGATAAGATACAGCAAACGGACATGTTTTCGATGGTGATGGTTGGTGATTTTATACAAAGGAGTGTTAATTTTTTTTTCTGTAGTGATATTTTAGAAATTAATGCGTAGTATTTTCATGGAATTGACACTATCAAAAGCATGTCTGTATGCAGAATTTTATGCGTATACATGTACAACTTTAAATCCCAATTTCTTTTCTCGATCCCGATGCTTTTTAATTATTGTGATAGCATGTAGGATTAGCAGCGAGGATGATATGAATTTCATTTGTGCCTCTTCCAATTTAATTCTTTTTAACTACTTGTGTCATTAGTGCCGTTAGGATTACAAAGGTGTCAGATTTTAATAAGTAGTTTGATTATGGTTTGAATAAAATCCAAATGATGAAGAAAAATCAAATCTATAGAAAAACTGGAGTTCTTTGGGGAAAAATAATATATCTCTTTTACGAGAAATTCAAAATGAAAAAGAATGTAAATTGAAAAAAAAAAATAGAACATACTATGAAATTATGAGAAAAATGCCCAATGATTAAAAAAAAATTCAGAATTAAAAAAAACATATATATACCTGTAAAAAATAAGAATAAAATATGAATCGGACATC
>NC_090739.1:37068593-37098593 GCF_036898095.1 Palaemon carinicauda | reverse complement strand
CGTACCAAAATCAGTCGTTATGTCATAAAATTGGTTTATTTCAGATCTGGTTTTGCAGCAAACTAGGCACTCATCATTTGCTTGCTGGGCACCTTTTCAATACAATAACAATTGGAATTGTGGTTAACGTAGTTATTGGGGGTATATTGAAGGAATCGAATCCAATTCTAGCTATTGTACTTGAGCGTGCATCGTTAACAATGGTGACTGTATAAGAATGTTTAACCAGAATTTTAAAATGCTGGGAAAACGAAATAATATTTTGGTTGAAGCAGTATCGTTACTCGTGATAAAGAAACATTACAACTAGTAGTTGTTAAAGATAGTTTTCTTTATTTCTCATATGTAACGACAATAGCAGAAATAGTAGTAGTGTTAGTTTGCCAGCCGCTATTATCATGCAAATGTTTACAAGACTATTAGACCTGAGTTTAGTTGAGTTTAGTGTATCATGTTTTCTATTCATAATTTCCTGTTGTTTAAATTCTTTGTTTTCATTAACATTTTTTTTTTTTTTTTGTATCCCAACTTTATTTTTTGTTAGACTAAAAATTCATGATTTTCCAATTCCAAATGAATATAATCTTCTGTTCGGAAAGCCTTTTACTTTCTTGTGTAGTCAACGGTAGCTATTCTTTCTTATATTATATGCAGGTATATTATGATATTGTATACACAATCAGCCTAAAAAAAGCCAAGGAAAATACAAATAATATCGTGAAAAATTATAAAATGAGTTACTTATTTATGGTATTAATAATTGAATCTTACAGTGGACAAATACAACTACACTTAAAAAAACCGTAATTTTACACGGAAATTCTCCGTAAAAATATACTGTTCTCAGCCGTATTTCAGTTAAATACAGGCGACCGTAAATTGTACCCTACTTTGTTATTATCTTTTACGGGTTGGTGACCGTAATATCACTCCTTTACGTCAATATATGCGTTTTTAAAACTAAATGCCCGGCCCTGGGAACATTTATTCCAGGATCGTAATTTTTTTTTTTTTTTTTTTTTTTTTTTTTTTTACGGCAAATTTTCAAGTGTATTTTTAATTTACTTGAATGAAGTAAGGCGTAGATAGCAGTGCTCCTATTTGCAATCTTTAGGGTATTTCTAGTATCTCGTTTAGTCGTGCTATACCGGAAAGCTATCGTGAAATCTGTTATGAAACTGGGAGCTGTGCCGCAGCCATTGACATCACTGCCAATGCAGTCTAGGATCGGAGTTTTCATGTTCAGGTTCCTGTCAAAACAATTTCTTTTGCTTATTTCTTTTTGTTTCATTGCCTTCCACAGATAACACATATCCAGTTTCGTGCGTTTTGTCTAAGGTCTGTTCTTTTCTTCGTTTTGTTGTTGTAGATATTTGATTATATGGAATCGTTTTAAAAAGTGATTTACCATTGATATGAGATGATAACAAAAATAACTATGATGTATTGTACTTTTAAACATATATTTTTACATACCGCATGCATTGTAGATTTTTCCGGTAATTTCGTTATTTAAGTGATTGCCAAATTTTATGATAATAATAATAATAATAATAATAATAATAATAATAATAATAATAATAATGAAAAATATTATTTTAAAGTGTTTAGAAAACAAAATAGAAAAAATCGCTTCGATGCTATGGAATAATATATGTACATTTTTTTTCCGGAAGCTACAGATGAAATGATCTTTTCCACCTGCCCCTGGGAATCTCCGTAGTAAAGGATCGAGAGAGTATGAGTATCTTATATCCGGTCTCACTGTTATGTGTTATTTCTTTCATTGCAGTAAAATAAATGTAAAGTAACTGAAGACTGTTTTTTTTTTTCTTGTAGATTACAGACAGGAAATTTTATCCGATTCATAATTAAAGAAGTAGTCACCCCGAATGTATTACAAATATATTTTCCCTCAATTTTGAAATTTTGATAAGATCAGCGAAAAATCCTTCATAATATACACGCAAACATATGTTCCAGCAATATTGCAATTATGAGTAAATATGACATTTTGCATTCATTGATTTTTTTCCGCTAGAGGGCCGTTTTGAAAAGGAATTATTAATGAAATAGAACATGCGAGGTCGTTGCTAATGAGCACTATTCTCCGAAGATAAATATGGAGTATTTGATCTGATTACCCGAACATCCGTCTGGTTATATTTCTATCTGTGAACAGTAATTTATTACCATTCATGATATTTCCTAGTGAAAGTGCATTTATCAAAACAATTACACACTAAATTCTTTTGGGATACCTTTTGTCTTTGATTGTTGAATGGCCAAGTAATTTCTATCTTGCACACACGTACGCGCTCTCATTTACACACTTGCATACACACATATACTGTATATATATATATATATATATATATATATATATATATATATATATATATATATATATTATATATATAATATATATATATATATATATATATATATATATATATATATATATATGTGTGTGTGTGTGTGTGTATACATGAATATTCATGAGAGTGTGTTAGTTTGTTTACTGAATGCCTCTAAACTTGTAATTCACAAAGGAAAACAATTCATTTCCCAATAACTTCACTGTCAAAGACTTTTTTTAGATAAAATATTTTCATCCAATTAGAACGAGAATAAAAAGTTAGCAAGTAAGACAACGTACTTTGAGTTAAATAAATTGTCCTATAATCTTTATACCCTTTAAAGGGTGCTCCTTCAGCTGATATAGGTGCAGTGCATCTGCTTGTAGATATGTATAATTGCATAGATGTATACTTCAATTCTGGCCACAAGAAACAGAACACGTGAACAACACAAATTTATCAGATAAAATATTTAGTTCTAATTGAACTAGCTAACGTCCATGTTGATAAAACGCTGTAAAATGAAGCTATTAATGATATGTAAAACAAACATGAACTGTTAATTCAAAGGCAGAATGGTCGATAAAGATATGGAAACAAACGTGAATAAATTGATAAAATAAAGGAAACCAAACGATTTAGAAAGATTTGTATGCTTTATATGACGCTGTCTTTGTAAAAGATAAAAGATGTTGTTTTAGTGAATGCTTTGTTTATGAAACGTCCTTTGAAAGCTCTTGTGTAAGATTATGATACAAGCTTTCTCAAGTAAAATATGCTTAAATATTTAATTTGTTCTAATGTGCTCTGCATCATTATCTAGTATTTTTTAGTTATTTTATGATTCGAGAGAAGAAAATATTGTCCATCTTATTTATTTAAAAACTTTGTTTGAATTTCGTAGGTGCCATAGCCTCTGTACTATGACCATCCACTGTCTTGAGTTAGAGTTCTCTTGCTTGAGGTTACACTCGGGCACACTATTGTATCTAATTTCTCTTCCGCCTGTTTTGTTAAACTTTTTATTATTTATTTAAAAAATATCTATTTTAATGTTATTGCTCTTAAAATTTTCTATTTTTCCTTGTTTCCTTTCCTCACTAAGCCATTTTCCCTGTTGGAGCCCCTGGGCTTATAGCATCCTGCTTTTCCAACTAGGGTTGTAGCTTAGCAAATAATAGTAGTAGTTATAGTAATAGGTGAAAATATATATTTATTAATGTATTTTAGTGTTCAATTCTGCAAAGGTAAAGCCTCGGATTTTGGTTCTTTTTTTTTTCTTTTTTTTATTTACCGTCAATCATAGGACGAGAAAGTAATAGGATTGTCGAATATTCCCATGATTTTCATGGAGCGTGTTATTCCCACCATGAAGGCAATTTAAGATTCGACTTTTTCACGTCACATCTTGTGTAATTTGTGATGAACAGAGATATAGAACGTACATCTTTGTATTGATCTTAAAATAATTCGCTGGATTAGGTGACTGGAAGGAATATGTTCTTGTATCGTTAGGCGATTGCACAAAGACTGAAATAAGTCGATGACCTTTCAATTAAGCAGTCAATTAGTCCAGCAGATGTCAAAAGCGGCGGACTCGCTTATAAAATGATATAAGCATACTGTTGCCTCTATCGCATGTTGAATGGAATCTCCCCTTTATAATAAAGAGCAGGTGTCTGGTTATATATATATATATATATATATATATATATATATATATATATATATTTATGTATATGAATATATATATGTATATGAATATGTATGTATGTATATATATATATATATATATATATATATATATATATATGTATATATATAAATATATATATATATATATATATATATATATATATATATATTACATATATGTATATATATACATACATACATACATACATATATATATATATATATGTATATATATATGTATATATATATGTATATATATATGTATATATATATGTATATATATAGTGAAATTAATAAGAATTAGAATTTCATATATGTGAACATAGCAAGGGGCATGTTTTTCCTATATAATATATTTTGAGTTTTAATAGTAAATAATAACAGATAATTCACCTAAAAGAAAAATACTCTGAATAACAAGGTAGGCAAAGAATATATATATATATATATATATATATATATATATATATATATATATATATATATATATATATATATATATATATATATATATATATATATATTTTTTGTAGCCACCCTCCATCCCTCCCCTACCATCCCCTTCCATCCCCTTCCAAGCTTCGTATGTAACACAGAATGCGAACTCCAACATTTCAGAACAATTAATTGAGGACTGACATACAAAACACTTAATATTTTGTTCATAATCTAGATCCTTTAAGCCTATAACAATAGGGCTGATGGATATTTAAAGTATTCCCGGCACCATACTGTATAATTTATAAGATTTCCTCTTTATTAAGCCATAGATCCTAAATGGTTACCGGAGTGGTGGGTATAAATGGCAAGGCCCGATTTTTTAGATTGCGGCTATCTTAAAATATGTTATCCAGAAAATAACAAATGTAGAAAACCTTGAACTGTGCCGGTCTGCAAAAATGTGCACTGACTTTATTAATTTAATTTCAAAGTACTGTAGATTACTTATTTCTTTAAGACCCTACCATCACTATGCCACTGGTAATTTCTGATGCACACTACGATCTTCTCTCTCGGTGAGATAATGAGGGAGACAGCAGGATATCGTGCGAACCTTTATTATCTAGTTACCCCGAAAACCGAGAAGATAAAGAAAACGGGAAACAAGAACGAAAACACTAAACTCAATAATGCTTCCTTCGTTGTAAAACCCCACCTCTCCTCCTTTATTTTTTAGCTTTTCTTGTGTCTCGTTTTAATTTTTCTTGTTTTCTTCTGTCCTTGCTTTGAAAAAGCCATTAAGTGACTCGTCCTATTGTCCTTTACTCATAAAATAAATAGAAAATAAAAATGAAACCTTTCTGTTTCCGTCGGTGATGATTAACACAAACTACCGGGATAGCAGAATTGCAGAAATATGAACAAATGAAGCATGCTGGTCTAATTATCGTTTCGCAGTCCTCAATTTTCCCTTTATAGTTTCCTGTAGTCTAAAATTCTCCTCCTTTATTTGCTGTTCTTTTTTTGAGAAGTGGGAGAAAAAATAGAAGAATTACTAGCATTATACTTTTCTCTGGGGCTTCTCTGTATGATGATAATAATAATAAATTATTATTATTATTATTATTATTATTATTATTATTATTATTATTATTATTATTATTATTATTATTATTAAAATATGCGATAGTTCCACCGACTTGTGATAAAATGCAAGAGGAATCCCGTCGGGTGTCTGAATTCTCGGAGATTATTTATAAGGTTCGTATGTTAACCATGCCCTTGGGCAAAATCCTTTTGGTTGTAATAAGACTCGTTGGCAATATTGCGCCGTAACGTTGATAGATGTCAGGTCATAGATTGCCTATCTACACATATCTACGTACTGTATTTCTAAACGTTTACTTGTATGCTATTACTTGCTATGTATGGTATGTCTATGACTTTATACTTTGATCCTGTAATATATTTGAAGTATTAGTTTACGCGGCCCGTCAAGAATGACGGCTAAATATTGAGATAGATACGTACGCACACGCACCCCTTCTCACCATGATATGACTACTCTCTTTCCCCCCTACCCGAGAGACGGCAAGAGCTGAGCGTGACTGCAATTATATACTGTGTATATATATATATATATATATATATATATATATATATATATATATATATATATATATATGTATATATATATATATATGTGTGTATATATATATATATATATATATATATATATATATATATGTATATATGTATGTATATATATTTATTATATATATATATATATATATATATATATATATGTATGTATGTATGTATGTATATATATTATTATATATATATATTATATATATATATATATATATATATATATATATATTATATATATATATTATATATATATATATATATATATATATATATATATATATATATATATATATATATATATATATATATATATATATATATATATATATATATATATATATAGCCAGCCACCAAAGCCAGACACTCGGTCTTTTATTATTGTATAAGAGCGATTTACATCCATATTCTGTTAGAAATTTTGTATTCAGTCAGTTATTTATTTATGAAATTCAATTATACAGTGACTAAAGATGAAAAATAAATACTGATGAAGTAAAAAAAAAACAACAACAAAGTGATGCTGAGCGCCTTATAATACCATCGCAAAATTAATTTTCATTAGAGTTTTTTTTTATGTGTGGCGAATAATTAAGGAACATGGCGGTAGTGGTTGTCCAAGACGTGATTGGGGAAAAGAGAGGTGAGAGAAGGGGAATGTCAGCGATAGAGATGAGAGGGAGGAAGAATGAATTGATTGTACATTTTCTGGCGTTAGAGGCGAGGAAGAAGGGGATCTCGAATGTCTGCTTAAGATGTTTCATTTCTGTCGATTTCAGAGCTTTTCTTTCCTTTCTGTGGAATTATCGTAAGGAAGTAACCTTAATTGGAAGGTCGTGACGCTTTTCAGAAAATGATTGATGGGAACTAAATGATAAGGGCGATCATTTTCTTTTAATGTACGAGTGTTCTCCAATTTATTCATTGCTGCCTGAGATTACGTTAGATGTTTATATTCTATTTTGATATATGGAGGCATACATAAGGCTTGTCTGAATCCTATAGAATTGTATTTATGAAAAGGATATTTTTAATAAAAACTTTAAATATTCAAGTATTTTATCAAACCCTTTTCTGGCCAAACTAATATCTTTTTTTATAGTAATTTTAAAGCGTAAGTTTTTGTCGGAAGAGTTTCATTGTAATCCCTTGACTTAATCGTTTTATGAATAATAAATGAGAGGATTATTGAAAGTGTAGCATGATGATAAATATGGCAATATTATAGCCTCTGCATAACAGCTGATAAAATAGGAAGCTCTTGTAGAAAGTAATTTCTAAAATAACTAAAAGAGTTTGTCTTTATATTTTTCGTGATTGGTTGAATTTTCTAATTTTTATTTTTATTTTTGTTATAAATGACAAGCTATTTCTTCGGGAGCTAACATGTACATCAGCAATGCCTGGTTGTTCGATAATTTTTTCTTACCCCCGAAAGAGATAGCGGCGAGACGAATATATTGGATGTTGATTTTTGGCGTATTGAAATAATTCATTCAGCTTGTATCACATAAAGGAAAGCCTTTTCAGATATATATATATATATATATATATATATATATATATATATATGTGTGTGTGTGTGTGTGTGTGTGTGTGTGTGTATGTATGTATTTATCAGTTCTCTGAAATGATATATTTGATAGGAATATTATTTAATACAGCTTTATGAAGTCAAAGAGAGATAATGATAGGAATTTCAAATCTGAACTTCATAAACTTAGTCTTTTTATAATTTATATATATATATATATATATATATATATATATATATATATATATATACACATATTCATATTAAATATATATGAATTTGTATGTCTATTATACTTATAAATGCATATGTATGCATATATACGGTACACTTATACCATCATCCTCAGCCGTAACTAGTTCACTGCAGGAAAAAGGTGTCAGGCATGTCATTCCACTCCCGTCTGTTTATGGTCTTTCTGTGCCAATCTATATTAGCCAAATTTCTTAGATCGTCAATCCATCGTCATCTCTTACGTTTTTGTATATATATATATATATATAT
Organism: Palaemon carinicauda; assembly: GCF_036898095.1. Classification (NCBI taxonomy): domain Eukaryota; kingdom Metazoa; phylum Arthropoda; class Malacostraca; order Decapoda; family Palaemonidae; genus Palaemon; species Palaemon carinicauda. The sequence continues at coordinate 37,090,409 of NC_090739.1, read as the reverse complement.
ATATATATATATATATATATATATATATATATATATATATATATATATATATATATACATATACATACATACATACATACATTTATACATATTTAACATATGTTTGTTTGCGTGCCAGTATACTTTTCCCCTTTACAGCGGGGATGAGGCTGCAAGCCGTATTCACTGGTATTCATTTACAGTAATGAGTTATTTCCCGGTATCCAATGCTCGACCATTCTGGATAATGATCATTTTAGTTGGGTAGCTTAATTGGTAGAATGTTTTTATGTTGAACAGTCTGAAATAAGTCTCTTTTTATAGTTTAGGTATGAAATATCGTTTTTAATATTGTTTCTGTTCTTATCGTGTTTTATTTTAATTTTTCATTACTTTTGTGATATATTTATTTTTTTATTCCCTTTCCTCACTGGGCTATTTTTCTCTGTTGGACCCCTTAGGCTTAAAGCATCCCGCTTTTCTATATAGAATCCTACAACATTCATGAATTTTTGTATGAACTCCTGAAGATATACAGTATATATATACAGTATATATATATATATATATATATATATATATATATATATATATATATATATATATATATGTGTGTGTGTGTGTGTGTATATATGTATATGTTATATTCGATTAGTATTTATGTATATATACATATGTTTACATATATATTTTTGTGTATGTTTGAGTGGGTGTTTATAACGTCCTTATACATGAAAATATATGTCTAGCCAGTCGAAAACTTAATAGATACGGAATATCATAAGAAATTCATGGGTGATAAATTTCAGCCTGCCATGTCGGTACCTACATTACCAAAACTCGCGCTTTTGTGCCCTGTTACCTTATCGGACTGATGACACGTTTTTAACCAAATTGAACAAGATTATTCAAAAGTTTTTTGTTGTCTCAATCCTAAGCTCGTTTTTATGAATCCAAGAACCATTTAATGACATTTTGAAATCAAAGAGACAAATTCTAATTTCTTGCGTTCCTTGGTGGTATATAAATATGAAATCCTGGAGCTTACTTTCATTCTATTGAGAGTATTCTGAAAATGCGTATATAGTCTCACCGTTGATTCAGCCATAGAACAAACAGGCTGTACTTTAGGTGAGGAGTTTTTTTGGTATCAGAGATCATGTAAATAAATGAAAATGTTTCCTATGATAATTTTTAAACTCTTAAGAAAAACCCGGTGAGGATATATCTCTGTTTTTATTAGAGTCAAGAAGCATCAAACAACTTGTTCCATCAGTTAATGGCTGACTTTTTTTCTGTCCCCTTGTATACAGTATACCTTAAAGAAAAAAAATCACTTTGTCATTTCATGTTGAGGCGTAGTGCTGGTTTACATAATATATTTCTGTTTTTAACTTTTATATTCTATTCAAATTGAGTATGTATTACTGTGAGTTTTTAATGACTTTTAATTCTTGTTATTTAATCCTAGCCCTGATGATAAAGCTATATTTTAAAAAATTGTCATAGATGAATTATGATACTATTTTCACCTCCTTTTCATCATACTCTTTTTGCTGATATATATATATATATATATATATATATATATATATATATATATATATATATATATATATATATATATATATATGTGTGTGTGTGTGTGTGTGTGTGTGTGTGTGTGTGTGTCATATAAAAAGAACTATCTGAAAACTACTTCCTAAAACGTGAGGATGCTTCTCGCAAAACAAGTGAATATTTCAGTTTTTATGTTATCTTCCACAGGGTTTCAAGACGTATATTAATATCAGGATATAAATAATTGATGTATAGACAGACTTTTCAGGGTTTTAGAATGAAAGGGTTAAACGTTATGGGGCAGATGTATATAACGTAAACCATTAAAAATTAAAAACCCGTAAAATGATAAAATCAGGGTAATTGATGTATCTAAAATTTTTATGTATTAGAAATTGATGGAATGTAATCTAAAAGATTTTGTATCTCACTACTGATACTGATGTAACCTCTGACGTTCATTATTTTATCTCTAAATGATTTAGAACTTTTAATGATTAAGGGCATAAATATTTAGTTGAAAAAGTTTCCTCTGTATCTAATAGATTTGGAATGATTTTCTGTAAAGGTTAAACAAAAAGGTCAGAAACAATAATTCTGACAAAACAGAGTTGGATTAACTTCTTTTATCCTTTTTTAATTTTTCATTAAACTTCATATAAAATCGAGAACTCCTGGAATGTAGGATTAAAATTAATGCTGTCATTTGAAATACATTTGTAGCTGCATGTTCAATCTCATTTTTATTTTTGTGATATTTTGAAATGTAAGACAATTCTGTTCATCATTCTGTTATGAATGATGTCAAGTTCGTTAATTGTGTTCGTTCTTTTTCAAAGTTACAGGTTTTTGTATGAATTTTTTTTTCTGATATAGGTTAATTCATTATGCCCATATAATATAACAAAGTCTTATTACTAATATTTTAAGTATTATTAATACTTATAAGTCATATTAACATTGTTATCATTGCTAATACTTAAAAGTCATTCTGATTTCCCTCCCTGTGTTCACACAAGCCTACTAAATTCATTATTTTTGTGTGAGCTTTCAAGGGCTTAAAATAGATATTTGTTAATTATGATTAATAATTTATCCTCTGTTAATATAGCTAACTTAATCTCTATGCATATTATTATTATTATTATTATTATTATTATTATTATTATTATTATTATTATTATTATTATTATTATTATCATTATTATCATAAGGATAATGATAATGATAACAAAGTTAATGATAATGATAAATGAATTTTGTTTTACAGAAAATATAACTTTTAGTGTTTAAAGAGTTAGAAAAATCAACTTCAAGTTTGGCCCTTCGCTAATATGTTTTAAACAGATATTTGTTTCATGCAAGAATTTTCTCGGTTTTAGAAAACAATTTGAAGGTCAGTTTAGATTACTTTTTTAAACACTTGATATGTTGGTAATTGCAATATAAAGTTTTTTTTTTTTTCAAGAAAAATGATTTTTAGCATGCTGGATTCTAGATATCGTTGTTAAACTAAAATTTTCACTGTATAAAGTAAGCATATTTTCAACCACCAATTTTTTCCTTTTGAATTTTTCTCCAAACTTTTGCTTGACATCTCAGAACCAAAAAGTAATACAGACAGCAACTTCTGGACAATGCAAACAATTCCTACCTTTTTTGTCGATTTGCAAACGAGTGTGTTTTGCAGGGCAGGTAATTTGGTCGCAGGTGCGATGGCTTAAGCTGAGAGACAGGTGTGTGCGTGCGTGTGTGTGGGTGCGTGTGGGTATATGGGCGCACGGGGTGTGGAGATAAGAGATGTGGTCGACACGCGGGCGGACTCACTGCTGGGTCACTCTTATGTCCTGCTTGAGTTTTATACTGGGCGGGTTCTGCCGTTAGCGCACCCACTCTGCGCCTTGTTTCCCTCCTATCCTCGCATCAATTCGGAATGTTTCGTCAATGCTGCTTCGGTCGAATGGCTCCTCCGTGAGGTCACTGAATAGCGAAATTAATTCTATCCTTTTTTTTTCTCCATTCCTCCCTACGCAATTAAAGACAAAGCCCTTTTTTTAATGGAAGATGATTCAGTGACGTTGCATTCTGAAGAAATCCTCGCTGTCAGGTAAGCCAGAGAAGCGATTTATCGGGAGTTGACAAATGTAATTTCAATGCCGTGTACTTAGAAAGTTTACGGAAATTTACTCCTTTGATGCAAGTATTGAGTACAGTACGCGAAAATTTCCTAAATGTGGTTCCAACATCTCAATACGCCCCCGATTCCACAGGGCTCAAATCAGCCGATTGTGATTCGTTGTTAGACGATGACGTTTCTTGGTAGGTCCGCCCCTAATGGTCAATATTTGATGACGTCACCAATTAGCCCCGCCCCTGTGGTCATAAAATTTTTCTTGTGATGAAAGCGATATTTCAATCCACCTTTGTATGGAAATGCAAATTGCAGGTACAGAGATGTTATTGAGGTAAAAATCATTTGAACCATTATGAGAAACATCCCATGTTCTGCGAATAAAAATGTATTACAAAATATAACCATTAATAGAAAAAATGTACCGAACTGTTAGACATTATGATACGGTACATTAACAAAGAAAATATCAAAAGACGTATAATAGATGGTAATATGTTTCTAATGAAGATATCATGTTAATATCAAATGTAAGTGCTTCGTCTGAAAATTATAATCTATCAGTAATGTAGAAATATAAATTGAAAAGCTAAATAAGGTAAAGAAAATATATATTCATACTGTACGATGAATGAATAAAGTTGTCAAATTAAAAAACAAAAAATCCCACACAATATGGTGGCCCCTTTCCTCCCCTTTTTTTTTTTTTTCCTGAACGCTAACCAACCACTCAAACGTTTACCACTAAATCAGTCTTGGAGATCTCCCACACACTACAGTGGACGCCCACCTAAATATTTGACTTCGGCCGGAGAGAGAGAGAGAGAGAGAGAGAGAGAGAGAGAGAGAGAGAGAGAGAGAGAGAGAGAGAGAGAGAGAGAGAATTTCCTTATATTTCTTTATTTTCTGTAATAACGATCATTTATTTTTATTCTTTGCATTCATTGTCTTTCATTACCCTTATATATGTATGTAATAAATATATCTATATACAGTATATATGTATATATATATATATATATATATATATATATATATATATATATATATATATATATATATATATATATAAAGAGAGAGAGAGAGAGAGAGAGAGAGAGAGAGAGAGAGAGAGAGAGAGAGAGTGAGAGAGAGAGAGAGTGAGTTATACTCTCTTGTTCTATTATAAATAAATATATATGTAAGGTGTATCAGATATATATATATATATATATATATATATATATATATATATATATATATATATATATATAAAGAGATAAAGAGAGAGAGAGAGAGAGAGAGAGAGAGAGAGAGAGAGAGAGAGAGAGAGAGAGAGAGAGAGAGAGAGAGAGAGAGAGAGAGAGAGAGAGAGAGAGAGAGAAATGTACTTATATTTCTTTATTTTTTGCATTATCGATCAACTGTTTTTGTATATTGTCTCTCATTATCTTTAAATATGTATAAAGTAAATAGATAATATCTTAGTGGCATCCAAAAATCGGAGAGAGAGAGAGAGAGAGGAGAGAGAGAGAGAGAGAGAGAGAGAGAGAGAGAGAGAGAGAGAGAGAGATTTGGCTCTGTTCATTTCAAATTCCAATTTTAAGTGTGTATTTCCAGTCCTGATTATTTAGATAATGAAATAAATCTCTGAGCTTGACATGGTAAATAAAGCGTAAAAAATAATGGAATTTAAAACGGTAAAAGGAGAGTTTGACCTGATTTGCTAAACCTGATGAATAATAAAAATTAACCTAAATAAAAATTTTCACGATATACTTGTTTTAGAAGATCACTTCTAAAATATTATTATTATTATTATTATTATTATTATTATTATTATTATTATTATTATTATTATTATTATTATTAATGAAATCATTATTCTGAACTTTATATGATAAATAAAGCGGTAAAAGATAATTCAATCTAAAAACGTTAAAAGAAAGTTTTTACCTGATTTGTTGAACGAGATAAAAAAAATTATTCTTAAATATTTTTATGATATAAGTATTAGGAAAATAACTTCGTAATTTATTATTATTATTATTATTATTATTATTAGTAGTAGTAGTAGTAGTAGTAGTAGTAGTAGTAGTATTTGTATTTCATTATTACTATCATTACTATTTTTACCTTCATTTATATTATCAATAATCTTATTATTATTATTATTATTATTATTATTATTATTATTATTATTATTAGTAGTAGTAGTAGTAGTAGTAGTAGTAGTAGTAGTAGTAGTTGTTGTTGTTGTTGTAGTAGTAGTAGTAGTTGTAGTATTTGTATTTCATTATTACTATCATTACTATTGTTACCTTCATTTATATTATCAATAATCTTATTATTATTATTATTATTATTATTATTATTAGTAGTAGTAGTAGTAGTAGTAGTAGTAGTAGTAGTAGTAGTATTTGTATTTCATTATTACTATCATTACTATTGTTACCTTCCTTTATATTATCAATAATCTTATCATCATCATCATCATTATTATTATTATTATTATTATTATTATTATTATTATTATTAGTAGTAGTAGTAGTAGTAGTAGTAGTATTTGTATTTCATTATTACAATCATTACTATTGTTACCTTCATTTATATTATCAATAATCTTATTGTTATTATTATTGTTTTATTATTATTATTATTGTTGTTTTTGTTATAATCATTGATAATAATAATACTATTATTATTATTATTATTATTATTATTATTATTATTAATTGCAATTTTACCATTATTATTTAGTTGTTGTGCCAAATAAACACTTTAGTGAAAACTGAAATTTTCCCTCGAATAAAAGCCTTCAAAAAGAACCATTTTAGTTCGCATTTGAAGAAAACGAAACCTACAAAAGGAAATCAATTGGGAAACAGCTGACAGAAAGCCCAAGTGATTTGGAGTGGTTGAAGTGCAACAGGGGAGTGTATTCTTTTATGTCTTCCCAGTTCATATCGATATTTATTGGGTTTAGGTTAATGTTACATGTGGTCAACAAGAATATATTTATCTTTTTAAACAAAGAAGTTCTTTGTGGTTCTTAACTAGAGTAAAAAGCAGATATTAGACTTGGGGAACACGGGCCAACAAGATTTAGTGTCACAAAAAAAAAAACAAGAAAAAAAAAGAAAAAAAAAACAACAACCTTTCCTTAATTCTTTACTCTCTACTCGCAAGAAGTTCAATCTTGATGAAAATTTATTTTGTGACACAGGTTGACAAAGTATCGTTTGAAAGTTTATCTCTCATTCATTTATTTCCTTTTGGTACCTATCTTAATTTCTAAAAAATTTGTATTTCTATTTTATAATTCATGTTTAATTTAATTTCTCTTTCGCATTAGACTACATTCCCTATTTGGGGACCTTTGACTTATAGCTTTTTGATTTTCCAACTAAGTTTGTACCGTGGTTGATAACAATAGTAATAATATTAATATTAAGCTTACCAATAATCAGAGTTTCAATATGTGTTTGAGAAATAAAAGGCTGCAATTCTATTACTGATTGAGAATGAAAAAGAATATCTAAAATCGTGACTGCTAGATAGAACATATGCGTAAAAATTACACTACACAAACATTCGGTCCGTAGACTCTAGTAAAATGTCAATCTTCATTGGTGGAGGTCTAAAATCTCAGATTGTGCTATCTAATTATTATTATTATTATTATTATTATTATTATTATTATTATTATTATTATTATTATTATTATTATTATTATTATTATTATTATTATTATTATTAATTTTATATAAGGAAGCTATTTAATCTTTCATCGTTTATATTTTTATTTTGTTCTGTGTATATCTATTTCGAGGCCCCTTCTGTAAATTCTCCCAAAATAACTATTTATAATCTGGAAAAGTGGAAATCCTAAAACAAAAGTATGGTGTCCTCATTAGGAAGGAGCTTTATGATGTGACAGGGGTTATGTCCTGTACCCAGGGTATTTAGACGTCATATGACCCATCCCGACCCGTGAACAATCACCCCAAATTTACCCTCCCTTGAAAAGGTGGTATATCGCTATACCTCCGATAAAACCATTGGAAAATATAATGAAATATTATGATCTGGGCCAAAATTTAATAACCTCAAGCTGGCCTTAACCAATTCATCAATGTCAGAAAAGACACGAGACTGTTCAAAGACTTGCTTAAGGATCTCCAGCACTTGTGTTTGTTCATATATATATATATATATATATATATATATATATATATATATGTATATATATATATATATAGATATATATATACTGTATATATATGTATATATACTGTATATATATATATCTATATATATTTATATATATATATGTGTGTGTGTATATAAATATATATATATATATATATATATATATATATATATATATATATATATATATATATTTATATATATATATACATATACATATAAATATATATATATATATATACATATATATATATATATATATATACATATAAATATATATATATATATATATATATATAAATATATATATAAATATATATATATATATATATACATATAAATATATATATATATATATATATATATATATATATATATATATTCAAATAAGCCATATATATTTTTGATACATTAATGTCTGGATTCTCTTAATGACCTCGGGATCAGAGCCCCAGGCGAAATCACACAAAGACAAGAGCTTGTGACCGGCCGGGAATCGCACCCTGGTCGGCAAGCTTGTATAGATAGTGACTAAACCACTTGGGCAAGTGGTTTAGTCACTGTCTATACAAGCTTGCCGACCAGGGTTCGATTCCCGGCCGGTCACAAGCTCTTGTCTTTGTGTGATTTCGCCTGGGGGTCTGATCCCGAGGTCATTAAGAGAATCCAGACATTAATGTATCAAAAATATATATGGCTTATTTGAATATGTAAAACACGTCTAAATGTGCAAAATTTATCATATATATATATATATATATATATATATATATATATATACTGTATATATATATGTATATATATGTATGTGTATATATATACATATATATACATATATATATCTATATATGTATGTATATACAGTATATGTATATATATAATGCATGTATGCATTTATTTATATATATACGTATATATTTGTGTGTATATATATATATATATATATATATATATATATATATATATATATATATATATGTGTGTGTGTGTGTGTGTGTGTGTGTGTGTGTGTGTGTGTGTAATATGTGTGTGTTTGTGTTTCTGTGAAGGGTAATTAAACTCAGCTGCATAAGAGGTATTGTCAATAGTTCATAAATTGTTGGTAAATCTGAAGGAAAACTTGATTTACCCGTGTAGTTTTGTTTGTGTGTTCCTTTAGAATGTATTTAGATGTGCATTTATATTTATAATCTAAGCAATTGCCTATGCACTGTTAAAAATTTGACGTAAAACGGTAAAAATCCTGGAATAAATGTTGCCAGCCTTTTACCGTTTTAAAAACGAATATAAGATAACAAAGTAGAGTAAAAATTACGGTCGCCTCTAGCCTATGTACGAAATACGGCTGAGAATAGTATATTTTTACAGAGAATTTCCGATTAAAATTGCGTGTTTTTTTTAACAGTGTATATTCCTTTTAAAATGGAAGTTTAGTAGCCTAATGGAAAGTGCGTAGGCTGTCTCTGTCTGTAGGATTGAGTTCGCACTATTTTAATGGTACGATAGTTTTAATTAATGTTCATGGCATTCCTGTTCGTGTAAGTTAAAGACTGTGTGATAGCAAATGTCCTGACCCTTGCCTCTGCCACTTATGATTGACCTGTTAACCTTAAAATGGGTGAACTGCTGAATAGGATAACGAAATTTCCATGAGACTAGTACTGGTAGATAATCCATTATACATAATTTCTCCACGTAATAAAAATAATTGCATTATTTTAATGATCATTGTAATGTATTTCTTATTGCTGGTGAAACTGAGTAAGATAGGAAAGGATATACAGGTAGATATAAACTCATTAATTTCTGTAAAAAATTTAAATATTATACCTGAAAAGAAAAAGACTTAAAGAAAACAATGCAAGCATTAAGTTGAAGAACCAACAGTAAAAACTGATTTGTATAAGGATTTTTAAAGATGAAAAACGATTAATTGTAGAAGATACAGTAATTTAATGGCCTCAAAACTTCAGGGAAGATACATCAATAAATGTTATGTATACGGTAAATCTATCGCATCCCCTACTTTGTTATAATCCTCTATTCGCCCTACTGTTGAATGAGTAATGTAAATGTTTCAGGAAATAAGCAACCAGAGGGAAGAAAAATGCCAAAATGTGTTTGCGCGCAAATACGTATAATGTATCCCATTCATGGATTATCAATCATATTTTCATTTCAGTTAATGATAAAAGGTTTCGTAAATTTAACAGGTATGTTACAATGAAATTTTTAGGAAAAAAAATATTTCGTTTTATTCCCGATTGTCATACTCCGATTATATATTAATTTTGTTTTAAATGTAATACGCAGGTGTTTCCTATATGAAAATATAATCTATTTTCATTTAGGTAATGGCCATCAAAGTCTATACACTTACAAAGGGAGTTCAAATGTATTGTATCCAATTTTGAAATCATACCGCCTTAATGCTAGGAATGAATACAATATAACTTAATTACGTAATAATTATGCTCTCTCCATCTCTCTCTCCATCTCTCTCTCTCTCTCTCTCTCTCTCTCTCTCTCTCTCTCTCTCTCTCTCTCTCTCTGAATAACGTAATGATTAAATGTCTAAGATTTTTCTCAAGGTATTAGTTATTAGGATGTTATATATTTCAGTAAACCTACACACAAACACACACACACACACACATATATATATATACTGTATATATATACATATATAAATATACATATATATATATATATATATATATATATATATATATATATATATATATATATATGTATATACACACACACACACACACACATATATATATATATATATATATATATACTGTATATTCTTATGTGTATGTATATATGTATATGTATATATATATATATTATATATATACAGTATGTATATTATATATATCATTTATATATATTATTTATATATATTATTTATATTATATATATATATATATATATATATATATATATATATATATATATATATATATTTATGTGTGTGTGTGTTTACATATGCACATATATGTATTAATTATTATATTACATATACTTTGGCATGGAAGATCAAGCTTATTGCATGTGCATATTATGCTACTCTCTTTGCACCAATTGCATCTCCTGAATGTAGATCTGAGGTTGCTGAATCCCTTAATAGAGATCTAGCTAAAATTAGTGCACGGTGCTATTTATGGGACATGAAGTTGAATCCTAACAAAACTCAAAGCATGATTGTAAGTAGGTCAAGGACAGTGGCTCCTCAACATCCAGATCTCAGCATTGATAATGTTTCTTTAACTTTGTATGACTCTTTTAGAATTTTAGGCGTAATTCTTGACAGCCAATTTACTTTTGAGAAACACATTAGGTCTGTGTCTTCTTCAATTGCACAAAGAAATGGGCTTATTGAGAAAGTCTTTTAAAATTTTCGGTGATCAATCTATTCTGAGGAAGTGTTTTAATTCTTCCAGTCTGCCTTGTTTCGAGTATTGTTCTCCTGCTGGTCTTCTGCTGCTGATTCTCATCTTAATATGTTGGACAGGAACTTACGGTCTATTAAATTTCTTATTCTTGATCTAGATATTAATCTCTGGCACTGTCGTTTAATTAGTTCGTTATGCGTGTTGCATAAGATTTTTCATAATTCTGACCATCCTTTACATTAAGATCTTCCAGGACAGTTCCATCTTGTTTGTAATATTAGGTATGCCATTAAGATCTTCCAGGACAGTTCCATCTTGTTTGTAATATTAGGTATGCCATTAAGATCTTCCAGGACAGTTCCATCTTGTTTGTAATATGGTATGCAGTTAATTCTAATAGTCAGGCCATCTCCATCATGAGGTTCAATACTACACAGTATTCTAGAAGTTTTATTTCAGCTGCGACCAAGTTGTGGAATCATCTTAATCGGGTAGTTGAATCGGTAGAACTTCAAAATTTCAAAGTTGCAGCAAATGTTTTTATATTGGACAGGCTGACATAAGTGTATTTTTATAGTTTACATATGCAAGATCTATTCTAAATGTTGTTACTTTTCTTAGAATATTTTATTTTAATTGTTCATTACTTCTCATATAGTTTATTTACTTCCTTATTTCCTTTCTCACTGAGCTATTTTTCCCTGTTGGATCCCTTGGACTTATAGCATCCTGCTTAGATGGTGATAATAAAGATAATGATAACAATAACAATAATATTCATATGTATGTATGTATGAATATATATATATATATGTGTGTGTGTGTGTGTGTGTGTGTAATAAAACCACAAGGAAAAATTAACATTGAAAGTGAATCCTGACTAGATTTGTCTTCTATTTAAAGGTTTCATCTAGAGGACTGATACATTGATAGAAATTTTAGATTATAATGTAGTAGAGTAGGAGTACGACCATAACTACATACATTTCTAGATTGAACGAAACATCAGAGAAATATATCTCCGCGGAAAACAGGCCATTGGAGTGGGTGAAGCTCATATTTTCCCATCTGCGGTGGAAGTGCTAGTCTCGATTGACAGATCAAAATGTGCAGGGGTTCCTACACCTTTGGCAACGGGCCTTTCCTTCTTTAAACCAATCAGAGTTTTTTACCTTGTATTTTCCATGAATAATTTCGGCCTTTTTATTACTTGAGTGAAAAACGTTAATATTCAATTAGCTTTATCTATAGAAGAAATGTCCATTGTTTGCAAAATATAAGCATATCATTCAATTAAAAAAAAAAAAAAAATCACATGCGTCAATGCCCCACGAGAGGGTAGGTTTTCTCGCTAGATGGCGCTGGTTGGCACATAACTTTCTTTTTTAGTTTAATCAACTCTGTTTCTTAATCGCCGAAAAGAAATTTTTTATAACTACAAAAATAACCAAAGCAGAAATAAATAGATAAAATTCGTATTTTGAATGACAGTTCAGGTAAGTTAAAAAGTCCCTTTATGTGAAAATATTCTTGATAATTTAAAACAGTCTATGACAGACGAGTCATATATTTTAGTAATAAGAGAACTTTAGATATCTAAGGAGTTAAATAAATGACTCTTCCACACACCTTGATGAATTGCCAAATCTAGAATTACGCGGAAGCTAATTAGTGACGAAATGATCATGGAAAAAGGAATTCTAGGAGAGACAGAAAGATTGGACTGCATTACCAATTGATGATATATCTAACACACCTGTTACAAGAGCCCCTCTTACAGTTGAGGTATTTTTCTGATTTCTTTGAAGCCTCTCTGAGTAACAACTCTAACAGTTTACGGAGCGATTGTTACCCGTCTCACCAATGTTTCAAAAAGACAATTCTTCTTCGCCTAAGAGGTTAACTATTGCACCGTAATTGTTCAGTGGCTACTTTCTTTTTGTCAAGAGTAGAAGAGATTCTTAAGCTATGGTAAGCAGCTCTTCTAGGAGAACACTCCAAAATCAAACCATTGTTCTTTAGTCTTGGGTAGTGCCATAGCTTCTACACCATGGTCTTCCACTGTCTTGGGTTAGACTTCTTTTGCTTGAGGGTACACTCAGGCACACCATTCTATCTAATTATTTTTTTCTTGTTTTGTTAAAGTTTTTATAGTTTTATAAGAAATATTTATTTTAATGTTGTTACTGTTTTTAAAATATTTTATTTTTCCTTGTTTCTTTTCCTCACTGGGATATTTTCCCTGTTGGAGTCCTGGGCTTATAGCATCCTGCTTTTAGAACTAGGGTTGTAGTTTAGCTAATAATGATAATAATATCCCCAGGAGAGTTAACCTGTAATATGTATATGCTGCGCATTTCATATATGTGGAAGGTGGCAGCTCCTTGCATCGAATCAGAAGAAAAAATATGAAAAATATTTTCGAGACATATTTTCAATTTTTACTAATTTTAGCATTTGAGTGTATGCAGGGCAAGTTAGCATTGTGTCAACCTGTCCCATTTCTTTTGAGCCATATATACCCCAACCGTGAACTTATCATGACTTTGCTGCTTGATAAATTACAGAACAGTTTACAATCTGAGTTTTATTAACAGTTGAATTCTTTATATCATGTTAAATTTTACTGAAAATATTTGTCTTCTCAAGTTATTTAATACATGTTTTAACAAAGGATATTGTATATATACTACCCGCTTTTTAAAATCCCAACAAAATAATCGTTTTTTCCATTAGTAAATTCTCTTGTACCCTTCCGCTATGATTACTTACTGGTAAACGGGGAGACTTGATGATGGGCAAATCAGCTCCATAGACCATTAATAAGTCTAGGAAATAGCCAACTAGCCCTGATCTCCTCTGTTATATATTTGTGTGTGTATGGGTATTTCACCATACCTCTTTTCCTCACTGAAAGCGGTTTCCTCTCTAGTATCAGCATTCACGCAGCTGAGATAACTTGTATACCAAGAAATAATTATCATTGAAAATATCACCTAATATTTATTCATATAGGTGTTAAATTTCACGTATGTTAGTTAATATTATTAGTAAACCACTTTTCGAGGAAACTGTCTAGACCGAAAAATATCAACTGGTGATTGTCATTGTAGATTTTTACGAGCTATTAATGGGATGATGGTAATTAGATGAACATGCTGAAATCGAAGCGATAAAACCTGCGATAATCGGGATTTTTCATTCAAACTTTTTCGTTGAGGGTGATAAAAGATATGTTTAAAGATGAAGCACATATAGGATATTCATTTGCCGTTTTCCATTCAAAATTCTAAAGGCCTTAATCTAAAAAAGATTCTACAATTCAACAGCTGATTATATATATCGTAAAATATTTGATTATTTTAATCCAGTGACATCACGTTACCTATAATTTTCCTAAGCATATTCCGTTTTTCTCCATTTATGAAAGCAAGTACAGTATAAACTGCTGTCATTTTTGGGGAAGTGGTGCGGTAGGAGTCGTGTCTTTGTCTGTGTGTACAATCATGAGTCATTCATTTCCTATTTCATTGAAAATTCATTCGATTAATTTGTACATACATAGTTAAACTCCATCTTGTTGTAATCTCTCCAAACCAACTCATTTCGGTGTTTCTTTACCCACCCATAAGCGGCGGTAATATATGTGAGGAAGAACATGTCAGGCTTTCGGCTTATGGCAGTTAAATACCGTCTGGAAGCTCGAACCAAGCTACTTCCTTCAGCAGATTGTGAAAAATGTTCCTAGTGCGCTAATGATGTGCTAATATGAAGTAGCTGATTTTATTTGCACTTTCTTCTCCATTGGGTTCATATTTAATTCATCAAGTGAAGTATGAATGTTTCAGTGATCGATGTGATGTTACTTTTCATAGCTCCCTGTTAGTAAAACGGCTAGCTATATGTATATATATATATATATATATATATATATATATATATATATACATGTATATATATATATATATATATATATATATACTGTATATATACAGTATATATATAATTATATAAAAATATAAATTATATATATATATGTGTGTGTGTATATATATATATATATATATATATATATATATATATATATATATATATATATATATATATATATACATATATACAGGGTGTCTCAAAAAAATTTACTCACTCTAGAATTATGAGAAAACCTTTATTTATGGACATAGAGCGAAATGAAATAGCATCGAATACATGAGACAAATGTGTTTGAAGAATCATGTTTGCGAATGTTCAAATTGATGACCATTATTGTCCAGACAACGCTGATAACGCGCACCAAGCGATTCGCAAACGTCGCGAAACATGTCATTAGGAATATCACGACATTGTCTTTCAATTTCCACTTTCAATGCATCAATTGTCCTTGGTTTGTTGGCATAAACTTTGTCTTTTAAGTATCCCCATAAAAAAAAGTCCATGGGTGTTAGGTCTGGGGAACGCTCAGGGTATTCAATGGGGCCCCTTCCTAATGACATGTTTCGCGACGTTTGCGAATCGCTTGGTGCGCGTTATCAGCGTTGTCTGGACAATAATGGTCATCAATTTGAACATTCGCAAACATGATTCTTCAAACACATTTGTCTCATGTATTCGATGCTATTTCATTTCGCTCTATGTCCATAAATAAAGGTTTTCTCATAATTCTAGAGTGAGTAAATTTTTTTGAGACACCCTGTATATATGTATATATATATATATATATATATATATATATATATATATATATATATATATGTATGTATATATATACATTTAACATATATATATGTATATATATATACAGTATATATATATATATATATATATATATATATATATATATATATATATAAATTATATATATATATATATATATATATATATATATATATATATATATATATATATATATATATATATACACATACAGTATATATACATTTAACATAAATCTTTTCCCCATCAAAAGGGTGATGCCAGATGAATTCAGTCGGCCGGTATTTCGGCAAGTTCTTAGTGGAGAGATTGCTATTCCATGTTCTTTTCCTTGACCCTGTTTGGACTTCTTGGTGATAGCTAGGGTCTAGCGCAGATCTTGAGCATGGAACCACTCGGCTCATGCTGCATGCTCCCTTCTCAAAGCTCACTCATATGGTAGGTCTGTTTCAGCGAATTCCATCATCCTGACCCAGGAATGAACTCGGTCACACAAAGCGGTAGTTCTCAACATATCCAACTCGACTACTAAATCTCATATACTTAATACATACATATAGATATATAATATCTGTATATATATATGTGTATATATATATACATATATAAATTTTATATATATATATATTTATTATATATATATATATATATATATATATATACGAGTGTGTATATTTGTATAAAAGTATATGTTTTATATAATATATATATATATATATATATATATATATATATATATATATACAGTATATATATACATACAGTATTTATATATATATATATATATATATATATATATATATATATATACAGATATATATATACAGTATATATATACATACAGTATTTATATATATATATATATATATATATATATATATATATATATACACAGTATATATATATACATACAGTATTTATATATATATATATATATATATATATATATATATATATATATATATATATATATATATATCTCTCTCTCTCTCTCTCTCTCTCTATATATATATATATATATATATATATATATATATATGTATATATATATATATATGTGTGTGTGTGTGTGTTTATGTAAAAGTATTTATATACATAATGCATAACTCTGTATTTATGTTTACATAAATATGTATATTTATATCATATTAGTGTAGTTATTACTCTGTTAAACTGGTGCATAGTTTGAGTAGTATTAATTATGATTTTTAAGTGAAATTTTACCCTTGAAATATCATGGATTTACCCCATAATTAATAATGTTCATTTTTTTATAAGCTGAAGAGCTATCCAGTGGCTGCACTCTTAGGGTGAACCTACTCTCACAGGCTCTTTTTATGTTTTCATTACCGATTAATATCCGCTGCTCCATAACTTTTATCATTTTTGTGTATGCGTGAGGACGTTGGAGACGTAGACAATTTTGTACTATTCTTTTAAATACGAGATTAATGGTTAAGTTCTCTTTTCTTTTATTAATGTTTTCTCAAGTATGCATTTTTTATTTTAGTCTCGGTAATGTTTTTCAGAAAATTTATATAGGTAGTTGACGAGAGAGAGAGAGAGAGAGAGAGAGAGAGAGAGAGAGAGAGAGAGAGAGAGAGAGAGAGAGAGAGAGAGGAAGAGTTCACTTCACAGCTTTATGTGACTCGTCATATTTTGATTGCTTATCTATTCAACTGCAAAATTCTTTTGTAACGTTCATGTTTGTTAATATTTATCTGCTATTCCAATCTGAGAAATTCTACATTGTGTTGTGTACCGATGTTTTTTTCTATATGTATATTTTTATATTTTTTCTCATAACTTATAAATACACGTGCATGGATATCCTACATGTAGGATTTAAAGTGCCATTTTTTTTTTCATTATCAATGAAAATAAAAAATACATGAAAATAGGATTTAGAAATACGTAGAATTAAACTTTATACTAGCATCGACACAGCTGCTCAGTAATATGAAGTTTTTCATTGTTTTTTTATGAATTAAGAAATCAGGAATTATTTAGTTAGATATTGGTTTCCTTACTGGACATATGGGAACATATAAGAGATGAAATGTTTCGAAACTTGAAAGTGTCATGATCTTGAGAAAATTCTCCTCTGTTAAATGCTATTAGGGAAAGATTGTTAATTGTTATATTTAGAATTCTTGACCATTAAAGTGTCTAATATATTATTGCCACTGAAGTAACATTGAGGTTCAATAGATTTTTGGTGTTTAGTTCAATGTCTCATAATAAAAAAAAGAAAAAACAGATAATTATAATAAAAATAATACAAGAGAATGAAAAGAAATATAAAAGAATAGCGTTAAGGATACAGCAGGTATCCTGAAACAACACGAAAGAAAATACCCAGCAATTTAGTCTCCTCACCTTGAAGCTAAAATTCCCCAAATGCGTTGAACAACTTTTAACAGAAAGCGAAAAATTTCGAGCCCTAAACTTGACTTGCAATGATACTGAGTACTAGAAAGGGTGCTAAGTAAGAATGTTCTTATATAAATGAAAGTTGAACGATTTATTTTTTCATTTCCATATTTTCATTATCCAGTTTATGTGAGTGAGTGAGATGCATGTGTCTGTAAACATTTGAAAGTGACAGATTTTGTTGAAGCTTTCTCATTTTTAATTACAGTTTAAATATGGTTATTAAGGTTATTCATTTGTAGATTAATTTGCCAGAAAAATTTTATTTCTAACGATAGTAATCGAAAATTGTATGTTTGTTACATACCAATGTATTTTATTCAAAATTTGATTGTCTTGCCCCTTTATATTGGATGATATGATTCATTTAGGGCGCGATAGTGTTGTTTATATTAGATTAACCCTCCTTGTTCATCACTTGTCATTATTGCAGCTTCCATTAATAATAATAATAATAATAATAATAATAATAATAATAATAATAATAATAATAATAATAATAATAATAATAATAATAATAATAATCTATTTTAATAAAGATAGCAATGCTGCTAGCTAAACTGAAACATTCATTTTACAATTTGACAGGAATGTAGTTAAAAGACTGATTGAATTATCGCGACATGTTTTTTCTTAACATCGTATGAAAGCAAAATGCAGCGAGGAGCATCAACGGTATATTTCATCCCATCCACTTTTCCAGAGGCAATGGAAAAGGTTTCGTCAATAAAACATGTTGAGAACACAGGGACTCGAAAGTGCCCATAAAAAGGTGTCATTACCACGTTTCATGGGTATCTGTCTGTTTTCCATTGGAAGATCTCTTTGGAAGCTGTATGTGTGTGGAGAGAGGCAGTAAATAATGAAATTAGCAGATAAACGATCCCAGCTGCTTTTGCCGTGGATGAAAGTAACTGACCAGGTAAAATTATATTTGCCGATTTAGCTTTTTCGATTTTAATAATGCATCGATTTTTGCTTCTGATATTATGACCATAATTTCTCGCGATATCATGTGTGTGTATATATGAAGGACATGCAGATAAGTATTCTTACTGTCCTTTTGTGTTTGTGGGGATTTCTGAATTGTTACTGAAAACAACGGTGCTAGCAAATAGTTCAGACTGAAACCAAGGAACAACTCTTTTGGTGTGTGTGTCTGTTTGTATGTACACATATGTGCCATGAGTTTTCTCTTATCATAATTGATTTTCTTTGTATATATTGCCATCACATTTTTTCTTGATATGTTCTTTAATGTAGATAAATCTCCTCTTATAACCAACCGTATATGTTCATGTAGAAATCAAAATAAGTATGACTGCTCGCACGTTTGTTGATAGTAGCATTGAATGAAAAGAAAGAAACACGGTTTATCAACGTCTTCTAATTAGTGCTACATAAAAGATGTTCACAGATATTTGATAAATTTAAAGATTTCCTAAAATACAAGACTCGTTAGCAACGATCAGTACCTAAAATATCTTTGTATTGGACGAGTTTGACTAATAGATTTTTTGTCTCATAGATTCACGTCAGAGGATACAAAATAAACTGTTTCACTTAAATCAATTTCGAATTAGAATTGATTTAAGTGAAAGTAAAACATGAACAATTACAGTGATCGGATATTTTTTCCCTAGTAAACTATTCTTTATGGTTGATTGGAGAGTGATTAATGTGAAATGAACATATACGTTCACAGTTTGTATACTATACGTAGCCTATACATACATCTGTACACACAAGGTTTACAAGTAATTTTATTAGCATTTATGTAGTATATGTATTTACAAGTGTCACAATAACCTCTTATCTTCATTATACAACTTGAGAGCTAGGGTTGGAATAAATGGAGAAACCGTGATTCTCGTAGTGGGATTCAAACCCACGCACGATAGGTTATAGAGGTCAAACTTTAACTATTCAACCACCTTTTATAAGTACATTTGCTACACTATAGTCCTTTTATCATCTCAAAACTAGATAACAAAATTCACCAAAAGGATTTCTTGGAAGATTGCCAAGCACTGAAGAGAATCCACAATCTAAGATCATAGGACAGCAAATCCTCTTCATTTTTAATCTCAACTAAAAAGCTTTTATCTCGGATGTCTTTCATAATATGATTCGTTATTATGTGAAATAAACCTTTTTTGGTTTATCTCATGATCCATTGTGGACGTAAGCGGCTTTGCTCGTACCGGTGATCAAGGTAGAAAAAATCTATTTTATTTCTGTTACGCTGTTGTTGCCTTAGATATTTAGCGGAACGTCAATAACAGTATTATGGATAAGGAAATGGGGCCTTGGTTTATCTTCCACTAAGATGTATTTTATAGTATGTATACATTTACCATTGATAGATATATTGAGAGGAAAGTGTATGAAAAAAGGAAATGTTTTTTTCATTCCTATCTTGATTCAATTTTACAACATTTATCGAAGAAAGGGTAATGGAAACTATATTCACCATTGCCTAAAGATCTTACGCCACTCAAAATGAACACATAGACATTATAGCTTCTCTCTCTTTCTCTCTCTCTCTCTCTCTCTCTCTCTCTCTCTCTCTCTCTCTCTCTCTCTCTCTCTCTCAGCATTGCCTCCTCCTCCTCCTCCTCTTACTTCTCCTCTTTCCCCTCCCAATCTTCCTCGTCTGAGGAACAATGATAGCTCATTAGTGGTCAGTGATACTCTCTCTGGTGTCTTTTAGATGTCCAATAACGGAGGTCTCAATGGCTTTAGTTTGGGACCGTTGTTTTCTCTGCATACGAATGGCATTTGCAAGGTGTTTCCATTTGCAAATCCTTATGGGAATGTTACAGTGGTTTTAAAGTCATTTAAATGTAAACCTCTCACCTATATTCCGCCTCTTTGTTATTTGGGGTTAAAGGGAGGAAATACATTAGACTAGGCTAAGTGAGCGATTCTATTCAGATTTGAGCAATAACTGATGTGATTATAGGGCAATAAATTTGGGTATCATAGGTAAAATGATATGTTCATCCATGATTGTACGTTGTAAATTCGTAATGATTTTATTGTTCATTCACTAAAAATAATTTCACCACACTTTCCAAATGTTTTTAGACACCAAATGTTTTTAGACACCAAACCTACAAACATAATAAAGTGTTAAATGGCAACTTAATCGTAGGTTTGGATATTCAGGTATTGAAAATCTAGACACAGTGTATATATATATATATATATATATATATATATATATATATATATATATATATATATATACACATATATATATGTGTGTGTATATATGTATATATATGTGTATATATATGTATATATATATATATATATATATATATATATATATATATATGTGTGTGTGTGTGTGTGTGTATGTATATATAATATAAATATATATTATATCAACTGTTACTAGTC
>NC_090739.1:37061093-37063593 GCF_036898095.1 Palaemon carinicauda | reverse complement strand
AAAGAGGAAAGTGGCCACTGAAAAATTACAGTACAGTAAGAAGAGTACGGAGAGTAAAGTTATTGGGCGGTAATTTTTGAGCTTTTTTTTTTTTTTTTTTCAGCGAGTTTTACTTCTCCATCTACTGATGATGGTATTTCTATTTTCATCCTTTAAAGCAAATTTGCAGGTTGGTTCCCTGTTCCAAGTTTTCTTTTCATTAACTTGATGCTTCTTTCCTTCTTGTATTTCCTCAGTTTTGGTCTGATTGTGTTTACAAATTTCTGGGGGTTTTAGTTTGTTTATTGTTTTGGATGATTCTACTAATTCTATTTCATCTATCTTGAATTTTACCCTCATTTCCCATTATTTCTTTATTAGGTTTTTAGTCTTTTCTGATAGTTTTGCTTGATCTTGTTTAGGAACTTTTCTACTTATCACATCTGCTGATTCAAATACAAATTGTGTTAAGTTACTATTCATTTATTCTTAAATATCCTCTATTTAATCATGAAGCGGGAGTACTTATTTTCTATTGCTAAACTTAACTCTCAGATTTTTCTCGTATTACAGGAGTGTTCATTTTCTTTCCCAAAAATAGTTTTTCTCTTTCTTTTCTGAGATCTAGAAAAATTTTACCTCTCAGCACTGTATGGTTGTTTGACTTTTACTTGTTTAACGCTGTTATGTCTTCAACGAAATTAACTTTTTTTTTTTTACAGAGAATAAAATGTATTTCGTTTTTCGTTTCTTCATTCATCCATTTTATTTCCTTTTTGTAAAAAATGTGTTCAGGCTTTTAAGATAGTTTCTTTCAGCAAATTATACAAGTATGTCTCCTCTGTTATTTCTTGTGCCCACTACAGATTTACCCATAGTTGTATTTTTCTCTCTTCACTTGACCTACTTTAGCATTGAAATCACCCAAAATAAATGTAAATTGAGTATTTTGTTCATTCAAAGATATCTCCAGATGTTCATAAAAACTTTCTATTTCTTCCTCTGCTTGAGGTGTTGTTGGTGCATACATTTAAATGACATTCAGTTTATAATTCTTATTTAGTTTGATAATAAATCTTGCAATTCAATTAATAATACTATAAAATCCTTATATGCTACCTGCAAGATTGTTATTAGCAAGAACCCTCCCCTTTTTCTTTGTGCTTTTTATGTCTTCTGAAGCAAAATATATGATCCTCTTTTAACTCTCTATAACATCCCCAACTCAATCCTATTATATTCCAATTTGTTTCTTTCAGCTCTTTTAGTAACCCAGCAAAATCTTCTTCCCTAAGCATGGTCCTGACAGTGTTTGTTGCGATGTTCAGTTTCCAAAGGTGAACTGTTCTAGTCCAAAGATTTTTAACAGACTCTGCTGTGGGACCTATTTGCCCGCTACCTTCGGAAGTTGTTTCACTGCCGCTGGGAACCGTGGGCCGAGAAGGGGTAGTTGTATTCATGTCAGGGGTTCTGCTAGTTTTTGATTACCACGTTGACCACTGTTGATTGGTGATGTTGGGAGTCTTTGGTTTGTGTGGTGGACAAGGCTCACGACATCCACTCCTCCGAAGACTGGCACTGGGACCTATAGAAAGTGGGGTAAATTTTTACTCCATGTTTAAGAGGGCGTACAATATATACTGCACACCGCCCATTTAATCACTGTGTACATTCTATCATGTACACCCTTGTTCCTCCGACTTTGAGAGTTGATTGTTAACGAAGGACCAATCTCGAAATTAACTGCAGAGACGCCGGTAATAAAGGGTGGTTTCACTTGAAAGTTTTTTGGATTTGATTATTACTCTTTTGTTATGGCAGAAATACGCACTGTGATTTGCGCATTGTGATAGTTCTTATTAGACAAAGTTCAAAATATACAAATATCAAAATGGTGTAGTGTACAAGTTGATGACATGTTTATAACAATAAAAATTGGAGTCGCTGTTGCCCACATCCACACACACACACACACCATTGATTGACTGGTTCTCTTCTATGGTTAAAGCATTTCTGTCTTGGTAGCAGTATTTTATATCCGTCTACGGTTTGGATAGGGCAGACATTCTCGAGGTTGGGTTCTTCTATCCCGGATTCGGCAGAATAAGCCTGCAAGGTCCGTCCATGGTTGGTTTTATTGGCCATGTCAAACAAAATGGTGTCTTGTCTGGAATGAGCGAACACAATTGTGTAGAAATTCCAAAAGAGGGAGGTTCTAAGATTCAACTATATGCGAAAAAATTAGGGTGAGGAAAAGCAGGTGTTAATGGAATGTTAATCCATTTACAAATGAAGAAAGGTGCTTAATCCCTCTACTCAAAGCCAGGTAAGAAGCGTCTTCTAATCTGAGATGGTCATAAGTAAGGGCAATAATATTTAAATATCTACAAAGGGTAATCTTGGTCAAATGAGTTTGGCTCTCCAAGAAAGTAGGATTCCATTTAGGTGTCAGTGGGTAGGTTCGACTATATCATGATTAATCATTGTAGCAGGGGCTTAGCTGAACACATGTGTCAAGGGT
>NC_090739.1:37053593-37056093 GCF_036898095.1 Palaemon carinicauda | reverse complement strand
ACCTGATCCCTCCCAAAAATCGGCAAGGGCTACCCAGTCATGGACGGGCTTGGTTAAGGAGGCAAGCTGAGAGGAAAATACCTGAGGAGAGGATGAGAGTAGCAACTATGAATGTGGGGACAATGACTGGAAAAGGGTGGGAGCTGGTTGACCTCATGGAGAGAAGGAAGATTGGAGTGCTGTGTCTGCAGGAGACCAGGTGGAAGGGAAATAAGGCAAGAGAACTAGGCGATGGTTGTAAATTTTATTACAGTGGAGCAAATATGGAATGAAGAAATGGTGTAGGAATAATATTATCAAAAGATTTGAAGGAAAATTTGATTGGAGTGAATAGGAAAAATGACAGAATTATGAGTTTAAAATTAGGACTGGGAGCAACAATAGTCAATGTGGTGTGTGCCTATGACCCGCAAGCCGGATGTACAGAGGAGAAAAAGGATACATCCTGGTCCATCTCCTCCCAGAATGTATCCTTCTCTGTACATCCAGCTTGCGGGGCATAGGCATACACCACATTGACTATTGTTGCTCCCAGTCCCAACTTTAAACTCATAATTCTGTCATTTTTCCTATTTACTCCAATCAAACTTTCCTTCAAATCTTTCAATAATATTATTCCTACACCATTTCTTCCTTCCATATTTGCTCCACTGTAATAAAATTTACAACCTTCGCCTAGTTCTCTTGCCTTATTTCCCTTCCACCTGGTCTACTGCACACACAGCACTCCAATCTTCCTTCTCTCCATGAGGTCAACCAGCTCCCGCCCTTTTCCAGTTATTGTCCCCACATTCAGAGTTGCTACTCTCATCCTCTCCTCAGATATTTTCCTCTGAGCTTGCCTCTTTAACTCAGTCCGCCCATGACTGGGTAGCCCTTGCCATTTTTTCGGAGGGATCAAGCGAGGTCCCAACGTGTCGCCTACGGGGAATGCTCTAGCATTAATTTTAATATCACAATCTCTACTGGCCATATTGGTTTTGGCTAAATATTCATGGCCGGCTGCCTTTCCTGCCGCAAACCCTCCCCATTTACCCGGGCTCGGGACCGGCACCAAGTTGAGGCTGGCTTGCTCCCTCAGTGGCTGGGTTATTTTTTTTTTGGATTTTTTAAATTTTATATTTTTTTTATTTTCTATTTTTTTCCTGTTCACATCCCTAAACATATTCCTGATCCACTATTCCAGTAAAATGGAATCTTCTTGAGGGGACTCAACGTTCTAAAAGAAGTCAGACTTGTTTCTTCTGCATCTGTCCACTTGATAGGGAAACAGTACAAGTGAATCTTTATCAAGGAGCAGTGCAATCCAAAACAATTGGGACTTCTTCCCTCTGCTGAGTCCATCTTGTAGATTATTTCCTTTGCATCTGTAAGGCTGGACTCCATATTTTATTTTTTCAGTTATAGCTTTTCTGGATTTTTTTTTTTATTTTCTATTTTCTTCTATGATCACAGCACCTAACATATTCCTGATCCACTATTCCAGAACAATGGAATCTTCTTGAGGAGACACAGCGTCCTAAAAGAAGTCAGGCTTGTTTCTTTTGCATCTGTCCACCTGACAAAGAAACAGTTCAAGTGAATCTTTGACAAGGAACAGTGCAATCCAAAACAATTGGGACTTCTTCCGTCTGCTGAGTTCATCTTGTAGATTATTTTCTTTGCATCTGGAAGCCCGGACTTCATATTTTATTTTTTCAATTAAAGCTTTTCTGGATTTTTTAGAATTTTCTATTTTCTTCTATGTTCACAGTATTAAACATACTCCTGATCCTCTATTCCAGAAAAATGGAATCTTCTTGAGGGGACTCAGCGTCCTAAAAGAAGTCTGGCTTATTTCTTTTGCATCTGTCCACCTGACAAAGAAACAGTACAGGTGAATCTTTATCAAGGAACAGTGCATTCCAAAACAAGTGGGACTTCTTCTCTCTGCTGAATCCTTCTTGTAGATTATTCCATCTCGCATCTGGAAAGCCTTATATAAAAACTTATTTCCTCACAAAACTAAACTAAAACTAAAACTAAAAACTAAAAGCTAAACTAAACTAAACTAAAACTCACTGAAACTTATATTAAAAATATTTTCCAATATACATATTCTTTTATTTTTTGTATTTTTGGGGGGTAGGGTTTTATTGTTTTTTATTTGCTTTTCATTTTTTCATTTAATTTTTTTTTTTTATGTTTACTGCCCTAAACCTATTCCTTATCCACTATTCCTGAACAATGGAATCTTCTTGAGGGGACACAGCGTACTAAAGGAAGTCAGACTTGTTTCTTCTGCATCTGTCCACCTGACAAAGAAACAGTACAAGTGAATCTTTGACAAGGAACAGTGCAATCCAAAACAAATGAGACTTCTTTCCTCTGCCGAGTCCATCTTGTACATTATTCCATTTGCACCTGGAATGCCTTACATAAAAACTTATTTCCTTAACTAATCTTTAACTAAACTAAACTAAAACTCAACTGAAACGTACACTAGAAATATTTTCCAATA
>NC_090739.1:37046093-37048593 GCF_036898095.1 Palaemon carinicauda | reverse complement strand
TTCTTTCTTCAGTACTTCATTTTCATTTCTGATATTTTCCATCAATTTTTCATGTTCCTTCATCTGAAGGTCTTTTTCGACGCATTCAGATTCCAGTACAGTTTTTTCTGCCTTCAATTCACCAACTTCCTTTTTCAATTCGTTTACTAGTTCCTTTTTCTGATTTTGTTCTTTCTTCAGTACTTCATTTTCATTTCTGATATTTTTCATCAACTTTTCATGTTCCTTCATCTGAAGGTCTTTTTCGACGCATTCAGATTCCAGTACAGTTTTTTCTGCCTTCAATTCACCAACTTCCTTTTCCAATTCGTTTTCTAGTTCATTTTTTTCTGATTTTGTTCTTTCTTCAGTACTTCATTTTCATTTCTGATATTTTCCATTAATTTTTCATGTTCCTTCATCTGAAGGTCTTTTTCGACGCATTTAGATTCCAGTACAGTTTTTTTCTGCCTTCAATTCACCAACTTCCTTTTCCAATTCGTTTTCTAGTTCATTTTTTTCTGATTTTGTTCTTTCTTCAGTACTTCATTTTCATTTCTGATATTTTCCATTAATTTTTCATGTTCCTTCATCTGAAGGTCTTTTTCGACGCATTTAGATTCCAGTACAGTTTTTTTCTGCCTTCAATTCACCAACTTCCTTTTCCAATTCGTTTTCTAGTTCATTTTTTTCTGATTTTGTTCTTTCTTCAGTACTTCATTTTCATTTCTGATATTTTCCATTAATTTTTCATGTTCCTTCATCTGAAGGTCTTTTTCGACGCATTCAGATTCCAGTACAGTTTTTTCTGCCTGCAATTCACCAACTTCCTTTTCCCATTTGTTTTCTAGTTCATTTTTCTGATTTTGTTCTTTCTTCAGTACTTCATTTTCATTTCTGATATTTTCCATCAACTTTTCATGTTCCTTCATCTGAAGGTCTTTTTCGACGCATACAGATTCCAGTACAGTCTTTTCTGCCTTCAATTCACCAACTTCCTTTTCCCATTTGTTTTCTAGTTCATTTTTCTGATTTTGTTCTTTCTTCAGTACTTCATTGTCATTTCTGATATTTTCCATTAATTTTTCATGTTCCTTCATCTGAAGGTCTTTTTCGACGCATTCAGATTCCAGTACAGTCTTTTCTGCCTTCAATTCACCAACTTCCTTTTCCAATTCGTTTTCTAGTTCATTTTTCTGATTTTGTTCTTTCTTCAGTACTTCATTTTCATTTCTGATGTTTTCCATCAATTTTTCATGTTCCTTCATCTGAAGGTCTTTTTCGACGCATTCAGATTCCAATTTAGTTTTTTCTGCCTTCAATTCACCAACTTCCTTTTCCAATTCGTTTACTAGTTCCTTTTTCTGATTTTGTTCTTTCTTCAGTACTTCATTTTCATTTCTGATATTTTCCATCAATTTTTCATGTTCCTTCATCTGAAGGTCTTTTTCGACGCATACAGATTCCAGTACAGTCTTTTCTGCCTTCAATTCACCAACTTCCTTTTCCCATTTGTTTTCTAGTTCATTTTTCTGATTTTGTTCTTTCTTCAGTACTTCATTGTCATTTCTGATATTTTCCATTAATTTTTCATGTTCCTTCATCTGAAGGTCTTTTTCGACGCATTCAGATTCCAGTACAGTCTTTTCTGCCTTCAATTCACCAACTTCCTTTTCCAATTCGTTTTCTAGTTCATTTTTCTGATTTTGTTCTTTCTTCAGTACTTCATTTTCATTTCTGATGTTTTCCATCAATTTTTCATGTTCCTTCATCTGAAGGTCTTTTTCGACGCATTCAGATTCCAATTTAGTTTTTTCTGCCTTCAATTCACCAACTTCCTTTTTCAATTCGTTTACTAGTTCCTTTTTCTGATTTTGTTCTTTCTTCAGTACTTCATTTTCATTTCTAATATTTTTCATCAACTTTTCATGTTCCTTCATCTGAAGGTCTTTTTCGACGCATTCAGATTCCAGTACAGTCTTTTCTGCCTTCAATTCACCAACTTCCTTTTCCCATTTGTTTTCTAGTTCATTTTTCTGATTTTGTTCTTTCTTCAGTACTTCATTTTCATTTCTGATATTTTCCATCAATTTTTCATGTTCCTTCATCTGAAGGTCTTTTTCGACGCATTCAGATTCCAGTACAGTTTTTTCTGCCTGCAATTCACCAACTTCCTTTTTCAATTCGTTTACTAGTTCCTTTTTCTGATTTTGTTCTTTCTTCAGTACTTCATTTTCATTTCTGATATTTTCCATCAATTTTTCACGTTCCTTCATCTGAAGGTCTTTTTCAACGCATTCAGATTCCAGTAGTTTTTTTCTGCCTTCAATTCACCAACTTCCTTTTTCAATTCGTTTACTAGTTCCTTTTTCTGATTTTGTTCTTTCTTCAGTACTTCATTTTCATTTCTGATATTTTCCATCAATTTTTCATGTTCCTTCATCTCAAGGTCTTTTTCGACGCATACAGATTCCAGTACAGTTTTTTCTGCCTTCAATTCACGAACTTCCTTTTCCAATTC
>NC_090739.1:37023593-37038593 GCF_036898095.1 Palaemon carinicauda | reverse complement strand
AAAATTTAACACAAACTTACATGGAGACATACCCGTACTCTTATGCACTGTTGCATTATAAGCCCACAACGCTCTTCCAACATACAAATCCCAATCATTATCACATGTACTCATCATTCGCAAAATTTTAGTTAATGTTCTTACAGTCCTTTCAGCCAACACATTCGCACTTGGCATATAAGGAGTCGAATACACATGTTCAATACCCCATTCTCTTAGCATCTGCTCAAACTCCCATCCAACAAACTCAGGGCCATTATCACTTAACAATCTCGCATGCTTGCACACACACATCGGCAACATCACTTGACCAACCATTCGTAAATTTACTCATGTGATCAACCATAATCATTCCCACATATCTTCTCGCAGTTGCAGGCAACGAAATGCAATCAAATCACAAACATTTGAAATGGCTCTTTCATACGCAATCTCAAAACAGGCGGATTACCATGCACTCTCTGATACTTCCCTTTCTGGCAATCTAAACACGTAGTCACTACATCCTTACATATCTGACTCAACCCAGGTGTAAACAATCTCTCACGCAAGCATTCCCACAATTTATTCTTACCCATGGGCCCATATCTGTCATGTGCTAACATACATATACTTATAGCTGCATGCATCGGAAACACAGGAGCATATATATCTTCATCCATTCCTTTATGTAGAAAATAAACAATATTCTTACACACAATAAGTCTCTTACTAACTTTCTTATACGCCTCTAAATCAGACGGCCATTCTTCTACCTCAATGCTATTCAACATACATTCACGCAACCTTTTAATTTCCACACATTCATCTTGCATTTCTTCCACCTCCTGAAAACTTTAAATCAATCAATCAATCAAATCCTTAGTCAATAGATCATCCTCACTCCTCATAATATCAACCATGCCAACAAAATTCGCCATAAATACACTATTATCTTTTATCACAATTACTTCACATCCATTATTCAGAAGCAAACCACCACCAATATCAACTGATAGATCATGGAATCTTAAAAAGTAAATTCCTATAAAAAAACAACTAGGCATCTCATTCTCTCCCATTACAATGAAATTATGTTCCACTTCCATACTTCCCAGTTTTACTTTCAAACGCACTTCTTTCCAAACTAGCAAACTTCCTTTACCTATTCCATGAATTCTCACACTCGTACTTTGCCTTTTCACTTCCCAATTGTACCGCTCTATTTTCTTGATAACACATATTCACTAATGACACTTGCAGGCCTGTATCAATTAAACTACAGTATTCATTCTCATTTATACCCACATACGTCATCATTCTTCCTTTTACACCATGCATACAAATGTTTACTCTCCTATCAATAGTGTCATTCTTTTCACACCTATGTTCATCTTTGCTATCTTCCATGCTCATACCACTCAGATTCAAGTCACTCGGGCAATTCTCCTTCTCACTCAACTTGCAACATCTTTCATTACATTGTAACCTCAATATATACTCCCTTTCAGTCTCCTTATTTGCCCGGTACTGCATCGGACGATTCCACCCAAAATACAAATAAACAGTGACACCATACAACATACTTACTACCAACAATACTTTTGATAACAAATCACCCTCAAGCACACTATCCTCCTCCCTATATGCCATTTCCTTCGATACTTCATTCCTAACACTCATTCTAAGCTCATCTACACTAGTAGGTATATCCCTATTCAAACCCTTCAATTTCAACTTATTCAACCCACTCAAAATACATTTATACACCATGTCATCCCCTTCAAAACTTTGTACCACCACTAAATCTTCCGGCAACCTTTCAAAATTACTATCATTCTCGCTACTATCTTCTATCTTACCATGCATTCTTGACATCGCATCTGCTATCACGTTCTTACTCCCAGGTACATATTCTAGCTTAAAGTCAAATTCATTCAAATCCTCTATTGTCCTCGCAACCCTAGCATTCACAGGCTCTTTCCTAATCATGTACACTAGGGGCTGATGGTCAGTACGCACGCACAATGAATTACACACCATACAAAAATACCTTCAACGCTTTCACGTAAAACCTTATCGCAGACAACTCCCTTTCATTTGTGGAATACTTCCGCTTAGCCTTATTGAATGTTTTACTTACATACGCTATCACTCTCAACTGTTCATCTCCATTTATTCTTTGCATTTGAACCAAGCAACCACCCATACTAATCCCACTAGCATCTGTATATAACTCTAGCATACGCGCATGCTCACTATAATCGGTAAAGGCCAAAGTGACGTCTCTCACGGCCTCTTCTTTCAACTTTTCAAATGCTTCTATCATACGCTCATCCCGTTTCAGTCTCGTACTATTTCTCTTACTTGTCCACTCATTCAAAGGCTTCCTTATTCCCGAACAATCTCTGACAAACTTCCGACCAAATTCAATCAACCCAAGAAAACCTCTCAACTCACGCACCGAACGAGGACATGGAAATTCTCTCACCTTACTCACAAACTTATCACTCTTCCTTATACCCAATTCCCTCACCACATGCCCAAGAAATTCCACCTCCCTGGCCAACCATGTACACTTTTCAAGCTTAACTTTCACACCAACTTCTATCAAACATTCTAATACTGCTTTAAGCAACTGGATGTATTCCTCAACAGTCACTCACAATCAAAATATCTATAAAAACAGTCACCTTTTGTCGATCAAACCCAGCCAAAACAACATTCATCGCCCTCTGGAAGGCAGCAGGTGCATTAGCAAGGCCAAAACTTAATTTTCTAAACTGATAGTGACAATTACTACTGGAAAATGCCGTAATGGGCCTAATCCCCTCTGCCAGAGGCATTTAGTAATAGCCCCTAACTAAATCTAACTTTGTAAAAACTTTCATACCATGCATCTTATACACACAGTCAGACACTACATTCATCGGGAAACGTTCTTTAACAGTTACTTCATTCACCTTTACGTACGTAAACTTCCATCCGGCTTTCTTACAGGGACAATGGGGCTATTCCAGGCGCTCTCACTCCTTGCTATTACACCCATTTGCTGTAACTCCTGGCACTGCTCTTCTGTTTCTCTGGCAATAGGCTGAGAAAAATGTCGGGGACGCTGATATATGGGGGTATCATTACTAAGAACTATCTTAAATTCAGGCAGCTTTGACTACCCACAATCCTTGTCAACCGCGACTCAAAACTCTACGTCTATTTCGTAACATCCTATACAATTGTACCCTTTCACCCTCACTTATATTCTCATCTACATTAATTCTTTCTTTCAAACTTTCCCAATCCCAATCATCATCCTGCTTTATCTTACCTGGCATAACATTTCTTAATTTAACATACCTTTCATCATCTACATTGGCCAACGTATACATACATCCCATGCAATCACCCTCACGTATACCACGTATTCTCTTCCTCCTTACAGTCGGCAACAAGCTCACATACACCTTGAGCTCCTGCAAATTCAAAATACCATCATATACATGGACATTTGTTTTCACTAAATTACTTGCTTCTGAACCTTCCACTACTTATTCATAATTGTCACCATTGGCAATTCCCAGACTATTCGGCCATGCAACGTTTATACTGACAACCTCACTTGCATCTCTTGACAATTTAACACCTTCTTTCGCTATTAACGGCACACCTTTCCATACCTTTGTACATACACTAACATCTTCATTCAAATAAAATTCCCCACAAAATTTACCCTTAACTTTCATCTTTATCATATTTACACCACATTTTTCAAGAAATTATAACCTAACAAGACATCATATTTGTCATTTACTCCCTCAGCCACATAAAAATCATTATCTTCCATCATCAGCCCCCCAATCATAACATTTTCACGTAACTTTCCCTGCACAGACATACTTAAATTACCGATACCTTTCACTTCACCTTTACACCCCCTAAATTCACAAGCATCCTTTACCTTATCATATGCATTCCTAAACATTAAATTAACGCAACAACCAGTATCGATCAAACCGACCAACTCTACGCCATTAAAAGTCAATTTCACACTCATACAATCATACACTCTTTCTCCCATCACATCTTCATGTAATAAACCCTCACGAACATGCATCACATTCACTCCCCACACACACGAGGACTCACCCGGCTGAACCCTCTGATTACTTAGTTTCCCGAACATCCTGGCTGACTTAATCCTTTCTTCCTACATACTCTAGCTACATGCCCATCTACACCACATTCAGTACACTTACCCCGCGGCTCCTTGCACATTCTAGCATAATGACCATCCTTACCACAATTACCACAAATCACATTCATACGATTACTACGACATCTACTCGCTATGTGCCCAGTCATACCACACCGATAACATTTTACCCCTTTCTCTTTCTTCCACTCGCTAATTCTGTGCCCTACCTCACCCCATCCAAAACAAGTACCTAGAGCCCATCTATATTCATTCTTCTGATGACCTTCCTTTCCACACCTATAACACTTTTCATCACAGACACGACTATCTGACATACCTCGTTGCGCACTCACACTCCTATCCCTATCGCACAGTTCCTCCGTTACTTGCCCTAACACTCTTATCTATTACCAGATCAGCTATCCTCATTGGCCCTCTCAAAATTGCATCTTTATAACTACCAAATTCTATTACACTTTCTTCCATTCCAGTTCTTACACTCACAGATTTTACTTTCTTTCATGCACCTATCTAATTCATAATCCTCAACTATCTCTAGTATATCATCCCATGTCAATCTCTCTTGCGTCCACCTCATTTTCTCCTTCTGTTTCAAATTAATAAAATCACACACATTCTCAAGTACTGTCGCCAAAATCTTCCTCATTAACTCCTTATTCTCATTTATACCTTCATCTCCATACTTTTCCTTGCTAACGTTTCTAACCGACATACATACATAGAAATAGCCTCACCCACATTCATTCGAGCCTCATCAAAATCATTTTTACGCTTATACCTAACACTACCTTTCATACGTTGTACCTGCTCAATTATTCTCTTCTTTACACTTTCATACTCAGCATCTCCTACACTCATTATCACACCATACATCGTCAACAAATATCCTGACAATTATTCCCCCAACTCCCTAGCCCAAAATTTATTACTATCACCATACTTAGCCTGACAGAACCTTTCATACTACCTAAAAAAGTCATACATATCCCTACTGCTATGTTCATTAAACCTTTCACACCTCGGTACCTCTCACATAACCACTGTCTTACAAACTTCAATTTCATTCTCACTACTATCTTCACTGCCTAATCCCTTCTCGTTGCCTTCTTCCTCATTTAAATACAATGAATCTAATTCAACACTCAAACTCCTATCCTTAACCATTCCCTTCTTACTCTTTTTTTTTTTTTTACTTACCAATTTCACCCATTCATGATCATCCTCACTCTCATCCTGACCTTTCTTCTTGTCCCTCTTCACATTACATTTACATTTCTTCTAATTCTTTCTATCACATTTCTGTTCATCCTTATTATGCCTAATTCCCTTATCTTCAATCTCACTATCACTCCCTTTCCCATTATCACTTACCTTAGCCTTCTCTTCCACTATCACCCTATTACCCGAAGCAGAAGCCACTCCTCCGACTGCACCTTCACCCATGAAAGTTTTCATCATCCCCATTACTTGCCCCATCATAGCTTCCATTCGTTTCTCCATTCGTTCCTCATTCTCTTGCATCCTCATCTCAAAACCTTCTTCCACTCTGTCTACAGTTCCCTTTAGAGCTTTCAGTTCTTCACTCTCACAACTCAGCCTCTTATTCTCGTGCAACAATTTCTCCTCACGCTCCTTACTCAGCCGCAATTCTTCCCTTAATAATTTCTTCTGCTCTTCCATTTTCAGCCTTAACTCTAATTTTTTATCCTAATTCAGTCCTTTGTCCAAGACTCCAGCTTCCAATCCCACCTCAGCTGTCCCTGTTTGGACGCCAAAATAATGTGGCGGGATGCACACAAGCACTCTTGAATCTTACTTACTGACAATAGTCTCCTCAATACAAACTTTCCCCTTACGTTATCAGCAGTGGGACTCTTGGACAAAAAGGACATATAAACAAAACATAACCTTACAACTATATTTCTTAAAACTAAAATACTTAACACGAAACCCCATCCACAATCAAATAAAACCCTCAAAATCAATAGCAAAGCTTAAAACTAAACACTAACAAAACTTAAATTCACCACCACCCTAACTTCAAAACACAAAAATTTATATATTGCGAGTGTTGTGTTCACTAACACTCCACAAGATAACAGTCACAAAAAAAAAAAAACTCAAGTAATCAATCAATGTGCCAACTGTCTTTATTGGCACAACACCACTGTATGAGGAAAATAAGTATCTGTTAATTTGCCACAACGGCTTTAACTCTTCGGGGTCATGGGTGTTAACCTCATTATCATCATAGGAAATCGTAATACACAGCCGAGGTCATCAACGGTTGAGCAACATTAAAAAATAACTTTAGGAATAAATAACTCTAAGGAGTTACAAACGCTCCTAGCTAACTAAACTATCACACTATAATAAAGTAAATATAAATTGTTCTTATCATTCACAATCACGACAAGCAAATATAAACAAAACTGTGCTTACTCAAAAAATAAACAAAACACTTCCACGCTGGTAAAAAATATAAAGTAAATCCAGCACTCAAACCATCGCTCTCTCTCTCTCTCTCTCTCTCTCTCTCTCTCTCTCTCTCTCTCTCTCTCTCTCTCTCTCTCTCTCTCTCTCTCTCTCTGGATTTGGCAAACAAGAAAAGTAAATAAATAAAACAAAAGTCAATCCTCCACACCATATCTTTAGTTTTCAAATGACAACTTCTACTTCAAACACACTGAATTCACTCATGGGCACATCAAGGTCTTCCTCAACTTTAGGTATATCAATCAACTTATTCTCTTCATATCCTCTATCCATAACCTCACTAAAGTGTTCCATTCAACGTTGTCTTTCTTCATTTTTTTTTTGTTATAACAGATCTATCCCTCTTTTTAAAGGGTATATGCTTCTTTGCCCCAGTAGATATTTTATTAATAATTCAATTATTAATTCTTACACCATAACCTCTCATGGTATTCATAACTTCGTCAGCCTCATCTGCTTTCCTGTTTAGATACTCTCTCCAGTCATTCATGGCTTTTCTTTTTACTTCACTATCAATACTGGAATCTTTAGTATGCTCTCTCTCTCTCTTGTAATTCCATTACCTTCTCAAAAACTTCCAACAATCAATTTCTGACTTTGTCTCCTTCTCATAGTATCCCAAGTAACATTTTATATATATATATATATATATATATATATATATATATATATATATATATATATATATATATATATATATATATACACATATATATATATATATATATATATATATATATATATATATATATATATATATATATATATATGTATATATATATACATATATATATATACATATATATGTATATATATATTTATATATATACATATATTGATATAAATATATGTATATATATATATATATATATATATATATATATATATGTATGTATGTATGTATATATATATATATATATATATATATATATATATAATATATGTGTGTGTGAGTATATATATATATGTATATACATGAAGAGAGAGAGAGAGAGAGAGAGAGAGAGAGAGAGAGAGAGAGAGAGAGAGAGAGAGAGAGAGAGAGAGAGAGAGAGAGATGACGCCTAGCTTGTGTTTACGAAAGATTTTTCAGTTGGATCATAATATATTTCCAAACTAAACATCGATCCTTTTTGTCAACAAGTTGTTCGTGAGAATGGCATAGCAAATAACACAACAAATATACTATATAATTATAAGTTAGAATCATTATGATGATAGAATGAAGATCTCGAGGAATTATACTGAATTTACGTTCACCCATAATTTTTCGGGGTTCCCCTACCATCACACCCCTTACAGCTCTAATAAGTACTTCCCTGGCCCACTGTTGCCCTCCCCCCTAACAACCAAACTCTTCTACACCTGAAATTGTGGAATCTATAGATATTGGGGATGACAGAGGGGGACTGGAGACGACAGGACATTTGCTTTTGACTGTACATCACTTAATTTAGCTCTGAAATGAATAAAAAATGGGACAGAAATTATTCAGATCATTCGTTTGAAAATATCCTCATTTCTCTGCTTTCTGAAACAGAGAATTAGTACGTAGTAGTTAGTTGCCTCTGGTTGGTCGTGACCAGGGTGCAACCTAATCCTATAATGCCTTCTTTGAAACGAACGATTAATAACTGATAGAATCAACCTTTGTAAGTGTGGTAAGGGCTTGTAGTTGGATATGTTTCATTCTGTCAAAAGTATACCTACCGACACCACCTCCATTTAAAAAGCGTTCGTGTCATAAATGTTTCTATTTCAAAATAACACTCACCCAAATCCCACACCTCTTGCACTATTGTTACAATAGCTCGAGGGACTAAAATTACCTGGTCTAAATTTTTCGAAAACACACTAATTTTGTTTTTATATTTTCATGATACCACAAACTTGGTTAATTTTCTTTTTTATTGTTTTTATCTTTCACATAGTTTTAAAAAAATGCTTGCTTTTATCTGCGTCAAATAACTCTAGACATTCGAGTAACTGAATTTAAATTTCTTGTTTTCAGTTTTTTTAAATCGGGGTTTTTTATATAGTTCCACGTTCATATAAGCGAAGATCATAAATGATAGTTTTAAGATGTCCCTGTGAAATCTCAGTAAAACAGTACTTTACATTTACCATAATCAATGTTGCAAATCTTGCATTAGTGGTCTGCATATACTATACGTTATTTTTATATTGCATATATTTTCACAGAAATATGCCCCTATTTATGTGCATATAAATATGTACTCACATACAATGTGTGCACGATTGATTTATTTGTGTTGAATATGAGGCCCGATCCATACAGTTTTAATACAGAAAGAAAATTTTTAGATTAAATGTCTGAGAACATAAATAATGTTAGTAAAATCCCTTCGCACTTTATATACATTCTTTTCTTGTTTTAGACTGTTCGGTAAGAACATGGTTGCAGATTATACAGCCGGTGGATAGATTTCCCTATGGATTCGTGGCTGACTGGCTGCCTCTCAGCGTTACTCTACCAGTGTTGTGAAATTTCATTCAGTTCTTGTTCCGTTTGAGTAACTACTCTTTACATGATGATAATGTTGTCATAGTTCATGGCTCAGATGATTTAGGACTTTGTGTCTCCGAGTGATCTTGGCTGTCTATCAAGTTTTTCATCTTGGAATGATGGTTTGATTTTGTATTCTGTGATCCAATGCCTTCAATTTGGAGTTGGTCCCCATCCGTTTGTTGAACTTCTTTGCAAGAGTGTGGCCTACTGTTTACTCACATTTGTGAGAATGATTAATTCATCATTACAAGTAATAAAACAGATCCTCCAGAAAAGAAAGTCTTGAATAAAAAGATGGTTTTAATTAAGTCAAAACAATACATCTAATAATCATTTGAACCTATGAAATTAGATTGGTAACTGTCGGTGACATTTCAGAGAAAACAAAAAATTAAAGGAAAGCGTAAGTTTTTGAAATTGTTGACTTGAATTTTCATTTGGATATCCTAGAATGGGAAAAATTTTGATGGAAGTGCAGGCGTTGTTAATGTGTTTGGGTGATTTTTTTAATGGGGCAAAATATGATAAAAGTGGGAGGAATGATGAAAAATATGGGGTGGTTCTGGCGTTACCTATTTTGCCGTTAAGCGTTTTTATATTATTATTATTATTATTATTATTATTATTATTATTATTATTAGTAGTAGTAGTAGTAGTAGTAGTAGTAGTAGTAGTAGTAGTAGTAGTAGTAATATCAAGAAAGACTAGCCCTTGGTGGTAATTTTTTATCTTTACATAAAAAATGATCGGGGAACTTATCTGTTAGGAGACATATATAAAAAAATAAGTTTAGTAATAGGAAATATTTATTTAACATAATTTAAAACCAGAAAATTGAGCAGCAAGGAAATTAATGCGAAGGATTTAATGCACCTAGCTTACTCAGAAAGGCTGGAATAACTTTAATGAGAGCAGGTTGGTTCTTGATTAGTACGGCCCCTCCTTGGGGAATGACGATCTATCTTCCTGTTGCGTGCCACGTGACATACAATAACTAATAATTAATATCCACGAAAAACGACCAAAATTTTAACATCCAATTCACATGAATGCGGTAGTGTGTGCTGGGAATAGGGACAAATTCTTCGATTTCATCGTCAAAATGTTCCAAAGTAACAGTCGTAAACAACTTGAATCATACATCACCTTTTCTGATCTTGTTAATGCCGAATTAAAGCAATATTTTGAGGAAACCTATTAATAATTAAAGCTTTTGCTTGAAGACTAACGTTTGATGGGCTACAAGCCTGTTTATTATAACGATTTTTCACTTGTAGTTTATACATATGAAAAATCTATTCTAATGCTGTTGCTGTTCTGAATATATTTCATTTTAATTGTTTGTTACTTTTCTTGTAGTTTTTTAATTCCTTTTTTCCTTTCCTCATGGGGCTATTTTTACCTGTTGGAGCCCTTTGCCTCATAGCATCCTGTTTTTTCACTAATAATAATAATAATAATAATAATAATAATAATAATAATAATAATAATAATAATAATAATAATAATAATAATAATAAAGTTATGAAATCATGTGTGCTAGAATGAAGGTTTAGTCTTGGTAAGTTTCCCCTTGATATTTTGTAAAGAAAATGGTACTCT
Source organism: Palaemon carinicauda (assembly GCF_036898095.1). Lineage (NCBI taxonomy): Eukaryota > Metazoa > Arthropoda > Malacostraca > Decapoda > Palaemonidae > Palaemon > Palaemon carinicauda. The sequence continues at coordinate 37,027,773 of NC_090739.1, read as the reverse complement.
TGTGATTTAACACAGAAAACGATTTCACAGAATGTCCAGCCTTTAAAAAATTATTTTTAAAGGCTGAAGTCATTTTTTTCTGAGAACGAACAGCAATAGCGATATAATTTTACTTAATGAGAGGGGGGGGGGGATGAATGGAGTTTGTTACTCACCTATTAGTCTTCTACTATGCCTCCTCGTCTCCATTCATGCTTCTTGCTGACCAGCCTCTTTTAACTTTTGCCTCACAGTGCTGGTGCTGGTTTTTCTTCAGTTGTACCTGGACCATGAATGGCTTCGTGGAACTAGACCTTATGGTATGAATTTATGAATCCAATTACTCTTGATATCGTCATTCTCACTATGGGAGACTGGTGTTGAATATTGACAACCGGAAAATGCTTATGCTCTCATTTTATTTGGCTCTCGCTGAGTAGTACAATGTAAATAATTTGGTATTAAATAAAAAGCAAGATGCATGCTAGAGGAAAATAAATATTTATGAGAGATAGAAAAAGTTTCCCTCCGTTATGATTACAAACCTCTTTCTTAGTCAATTCTATTTATTAACTTTTGTCAACTTAATATTTGACACATACGATCTTTTGGAATAAGAGAGAGAGAGAGAGAGAGAGAGAGAGAGAGAGAGAGAGAGAGAGAGAGAGAGAGAGAGAGAGAGAGAGAGAGAGAGAGAGATCAGATTTTGTACTGTAATCGAATGCAGTGTTTTTTATTGTTTCTTTAAAATAAACAATTATGACCGAGATCTTTATGTTTTTAGTTTATAAAATAAGAAAGTATAAAAATAAAACAATTTGTGAGTTTCAGCAATGTTTACAACTTCGTCAACGAGATTATGTAATCATACCATCTACCGCCATGCATCGTGGCAGAATAAGTACACTGTGAACAATCCTAAAGGAATGTTTTTACTGTAAAGATGAAATTAATTATTATTTTTATTTTGATTAAAAACACAACTATGGTATATGATTATACTGAGCGCATTATATGTTGCTAAGTCAATCCTTGTAGGAGTAGGTTAACCTGGGCACCAGCCACCCGCTGACATACTACTGCTAGAGTTATTGGATCCTCTGACTGGGCAGGCAGTACTACTCTGGTTACGGCTAATTTTTTCTTTGCCTACACATACACCGAATAGTGTGGCCTATTCATTTACACTTCTCTGTCCTCATGTCCTCATACACCTGACAACACTGAAATCCCCAAACAATTCTTCGTTGCTCAAGAGGTTAAGTACAGCAATATATTGTTCAGGGACTACTTTCCTCTTGGTAAAGGTAGAACAAACTCTTTAGCTATGGTAAGCAGCTTTTCTAGAAGGGTACTCCAAAATCAAACCATTGTTCTCTAGTCTTGCGTTGTGCCATAGCCTCTGTACTTGTGGTCTTTTGCTGTCTGGAGTTAGAGTTCTCTTGCTTGAAGGTACACTCGGTCACGCTATTCTATCTTGGTTCTATTCTTCTTGTTTTTATGGAGTTTTTATAGTTTATATATGATAGATCTAATTCGATATTGTTAATGATCTTAGATAATTTATTTTGATTGTTATTTCTTCTCTTGTTGTTTATTTATTTCCCTGTTTCCTTTCCTCACTGGGCTATTTTTCCCTGTTGAAGCAATTGGGCTTATAGTATTTTGCTTTTCCAGCCAGGGTTGTGGCTTTAACAGTAATAATAGTAATAACAAGTAGCAGATGCAACTCGGGACGGATATTGTTTATGGGATCGGCATCAGCTGTGTTTTTCAATTGGTGGATATTACCATGAAATTTGGCAGGAAAAGAGAAGCCATGTTTCACACCAACCTCCGAAACTTTCAATTGGATATGTGAATTATTCTAGGAGCAATTTACTCCACCGCCAAAAATAACCATTCAACCCATACCGAAGTAAACGTTTGCTGTGGCTTTTCTATAACAGATATCAACATGAAAATTTCTATGGACAAAATAAATATCCATCCCACAAAAGTGACAACCAAGACATGCCTAAAGCAGGTAAGAACAGGAAAATTGGCAGAAACAAAGTTTATACACACACAAATATATACTGTATATATATATATATATATATATATATATATATATATATATATATATATATATATATATATATATATATATATATATACTGTATATATATATATATATATATATATATATATATATATATATATATATATATATATATATATATATATATATATAATCCCTAGAAATTTCATTTGAATAAGCTTTTTGGGATAGGAGTTATTAACCCCGCCGCCGAAAATATAAGCTGCTCCTCACCCCTCTGCGAAATTATGGCGATCGAAAAATGGCTACTGTGACTATTCTATGGCAAGTATCAATGCGAAAACTGGTATGGATGTAGATCACATAACACCCATCAAACACTATTGAAAATCAGTTGGATATCTGTAAAACTTTAGGAGTAGTTTTTTCCTCTTCACTGATTTTTTAGCTACAATTCGTCACTTACGAGCAAAAGTGACAGCTAGGGCATGCCTATAGCAGGTATGAACATGAAAATTGGCGGAAGCAAAGCTTGTATATATATATATATATATATATATATATATATATATATATATATATATATATATATATACATATATATATATATATACAGTATATATATATATATATATATATATATATATATATATATATATGTTTGTATATATATACATATATATATATATATATATATATATACATATATATATATATATACATATATATATATGTATATATATATATATATATATATATATACATATATATATATATATATATATATATATATATATATATATATATATATATATATATATATATAATCCCTTAAAATTTCACTTGAATATAACTATTGGTATAAGGGTTATTGACCCCGGGCTATGGGTTGGGTGAGTTTCGTTCGCGAAATTTTTGGCATTTCGTATAAGGTCACCACCTTCGCTCGCGACCATAATAATAATAATAATAATAATAATAATAATAACTAATATGTAATTAGCAAAAATCATACCATCATTAAAACGGCGACAAGCCAAACAGCTTTTTTTGGGGGGGGAGGTGATTCGGTTATTGTAACTGTATGCGTTTATGCAATAGTTAGAGTATACTGTAACGTTACTAACGATGCTCTTATCGTTACCTTTTATTTTTCTAGCCCATTGAAGTAGAATATTAAATAAATATAATTACCAGGTTACTGTACTGTAGATATAGCATACTGACGACGCATAAGAAGTTGCACCATGCTTCAAGAAAATGTGTGGGCTACTTGTGTTGAGTCGTCTGAACGAAAACACCGAACACTTACAGTACAGTTAAGCTGTACTGTAGTGATATTACTGTACATATATTACAGTAATATACACTTCAGTATCAGCGAGTGTTAAATTACAGTATTACTAGATAGAAACAACTGTTTTGTTATACAGTACAGGAAAGGTATAATTATTATTATTATTATTATTATTATTATTATTATTATTATTATTATTATTATTATTATTATGATTATTATTATTACTTGCTAAGCTACAACCCTATTTGGATAAGGAAGATGCTATAAGCCCAAGGGTTCCAACAGGGAAAAGTAGCCCAATGTGGAAAGGAAATAAAGAAATAAATAAAATATATGCGAAACAATGAAAAGTTAAAAAAAAAAAAATATTTTACAAACAGTAACAACATCAAAGCAGATATTTCATATATAAGCTATAAAAAAACTAATGTCAGCCTGTTCAACATGATATGTTTTGCTGCAAGTTTGAACTTGTATTTGTTTCTTGCTATATCAAAGTATGAAAATGTAAAACCCACTGTGTGTAGGAGATGAGGTTCGAGGAGCTGGTGGTGGCCTTCTGTGTAACTGAAGCAGCAATAAATCCTGTGCAAGGTATGGTTCTTGCAGCTCATACACGATTCGGTAGTTAAAGTATGATTGTTGCAGTGATTATTCCATTTTCTCTAGAGATGTCATATGTATATATATATATATATATATATATATATATATATATATACATATATATATGTATATATATATATGTAAATTTTGTATATATACGCATATATATATATATATATATATATATATATATATATATATATATATATGTAAATATATATATATATATATATATATATATATATATATAT
>NC_090739.1:37001093-37021093 GCF_036898095.1 Palaemon carinicauda | reverse complement strand
ACGGCGCCTAGCTTTTTTAAGGCCGATTCACACGACCGGTTTTCTTTCCGACAGGCTGGCCGTCGGTTAAACGGCACCTAGCTTTCTTACGTGTATTCAAATGCAACTGTTCACACGACTCGTCAGGCTGACGGCGGCCCTCGGTCGTCAGCCGTTCGAGTCGGCTCGGCTTCCTTTCCAAGAAACCTCGGCCGGTTTGACGAAAGTTAGCCATCCATCCCAACCAAAGGGTTGACGATGTTTCGTGTGAACGAGGACCTATATCGTACCCGTTCGTTTCGTGGCGTACAACCTCGACTTTTCCTTATAATATAGTCATAAAAATTAGAGTTAGTTTGTTATTGACACCATGTATGACAGTTTAATTAAACTTGTTCAAGGGTATGAGGAGATGTTTGACGTGGCAAACAAGATGTATAGGAATAATTTACATAAATAAAAGGTATGGAAAATGACTGGAGAGGCATTAGATAAAACAGGTGAATTTATCATAATCTTAATATTCTTGGCATGGTGCTTAAAGTATAATGAAGTTGCATAGCTTATTTTATCAACACAGTTATCAACCAACATCTTATAGTGTCAAAATTATCGTAATTTACTTGGTCCTCACGTGACAGAGTCTAGGTAAACAATGAAAACCGCGCCCGGGTAAATGGATACGGAACGCCTCGTGTGAATGTACACCCAGCAACAAAACCGATGTTGCCTGGCCAGACCTGCCTTGGAGAGATCATGCCCATCTTGCCCTGAAAGGTGGCCGACGTTAAACAACGGAGACATCGTTAGGATGGTTCGAATGTGAGGAGGAGGGAAATTACCGATATCACTCAAAGAAATGCGATGAAGAGAGAGAACTTTTTTTATCCTTTTAAGAAATGTAATCTAATATTATTTCAAAACTAATTCGTCAAAATATTTTATCATAACTTTTTATTTGAATTTTCCTATCCTATTTCTATATAAAATTTTCTTGAATAATATTGGAACTGACTATTCATATTAATATTCATAACACGGAAATACCCTTCGTATGCATTTTCTTAAGCAATTGCTCTCTCTCCCTCTCTCTCTCTCTCTCTCTCTCTCTCTCTCTCTCTCTCTCTCTCTCTCTCTCTCTCTCTCTCTCTCTCTCTCTCTCTCTCTCCACATACATACACACTGTAGCCTACGTAATATATGTAGGGGCTAATAATGTACCGTTTCGAATAGCACCTTATTGGGTCACCAATCATTTCATTCATAAAAAATACCTGAAGTATATGCTGTATATAATTTTAGCACATCTTTGGCCCACATTTTGAGGTTCCTTACCTCTCGCATCAGGGGCTTTTTGACCTCTTATTTTGAGGTGCCTTACTTCTAGCATTTGAGGTTCTTTGACCTCTATTTTGAGGTGCCTTTTCTCTAGCATTAGGGGCTTTTTTTACTTCTATTTTAGGTGTTTTAACTTTAGCTTTATGCCCTCTATATTTTTAGGAGCCTTATTTCTAGCATTAGGGGTTTTTTTACCTCTATTTTTATGCGCCTTAACTTTAGCTTTACGGGCTTTATAACCTCTATTTTTAGTTACCTTATCTCTAGCATTAGGGGCTTTTTTACCTCTATTTTGCTGTGCTTTATCTCTAGCATTAGGGGCTTATTGACCTCTATTTTGCTGTTCCTTATCTTTAGCATTAGGGCTTTTTGACCTCTATTTTTAGATGCCTTATCTCTAGCACTAGGGGATTTTTGGCCTCTATTTTGAGGTGCCTTATCTCTAGCATTAGGGGCATTTTACCTCTAATTTGAGGTACCTTAACTTTAGTTTTAGGAGCTTTATGAACTCTATTTCGAGGTGCCTTATCTCAAGCATTAGAGGCTTTTTGACCTCATGTTTTGAGGTGCCTTATCTCTAGCTTTAGGAGCTTTTTTTACCTCTTGTTTTGAGGGGCCTTATCTCTAGCATTAGGGCCTTTTTGACGTCTTATTTTGAGGTGCCTTATGTCTAGCATTAGGAGCTTTTTTACCTCTATTTTTAGGAGCCTAATCTATAGCATTAGGGGCTTTTAGACTTCTGATTTTGTGGTGCCTTATCTCTAGCATTAGGGGATTTCTTACCTATATTTTGAGGTGCCATATCTCTAGCATTAGGATCTTTTTTACCTCTATTTTTAGGTGCCTTCACTTTAGATTTAGGGGCTTTATGACCTTCGATCAAAGGGATTAACCGGTGATGAAGTGTAGGACAGAGGTAGATGGAGAATGCTGGCCAGAAACATCGACCCCACATAAAAGTGGGAAAAGATGCAGGCAAAGAAGAAGGTGCCTTATCTCTAGCATTAGGGGCTTTTTGACCTCTTGATTTTGAGGTGCCTTATCTCTAGCCTCTAGCATTAAGGGCTTTTTGACATTATTTTGAGGGGCCTTATCTTTAGCATTAGGGGCATTTTGATCTATATTTTGAAGTGCCTTGTCTCTAATATCAGGAGCCTTTTTACCTCTATTTTTAGGCGCCTTATCTCTAGCATTATCGGCTTTTTACCTCTATGTTGAGGTGTCTTCTTTCTAGCACTAGGGACTTTTTGACCTCTATTTTGAGGTGCCTTATCTCTAGCATTAGTGTCTTTTTTTACCTCTATTTTGAGGAGTCTTATCTCTAACATTAGGGGCTATTTTATCTCGATTTTGAGGTGTATTACTTGTAGCATTAGAGGCTCTTTGACCTCTATTTTTAGGTGCCTTATTCATAGCATTAGGGGCTTTTTGACCTCGATATTGAGGTGCATAACTTCTAGCTTTAGAGGCTCTTTGACCTCTCTTTTTTTTGGTGCCTTACTTATAGCATTAGGGGCTTTTTTTTTTACCTCGATTTTGAGGTGCATTATTTGTAGCATTAGAGGCTCTTTGACCTCTATTTTTAGGTGCCTTATTCATAGCATTAGGGGCTTCTTGACCTCGATATTGGGGTGCATAACTTCTAGCTTTAGAGGCTCTTTGACCTCTCTTTTTTTGGTGCCTTACTTATAGCATTAGGGGCTTTTTTTTTACCTCGATTTTGAGGTGCATTATTTGTAGCATTAGAGGCTCTTTGACCTCTATTTTTAGGGGCCTTATATATAGCAGGTAAATCCTCGCACAGCTGGTAGCGGTCAGGTTCCAATTCTTTTTATGGGCTCTCGTGACATGGTTGGTTTCGACCAGGCCTTTCATTAGAAGGGGCTAGCGTTCGATCCCAGGTATGAGGTAGAAATTAATTTCTATTTGAACACGATGTTGTGTTGATATTAATCCATATTGACTCATTAGGGGTAATTTGAATGAATTACTACCAATTGTGTCACGTGGTGGCCCGGGGAATTGGGTAAAACTCGCTGGTAAGAGACTGATGTCTCGCCAGGTAAATCCTCGGACAGCTGGTAGCGGTCAGGTTCCAATTCTTTTTATGGGCTCTCGTGACATGGTTGGTTCCGACCTGGCCTTTCATTAGAAGGGGCTAGCGTTCAATCCCAGGTATGAGGTAGAAATTTATTTCTATTTGAACACGATGTTGTGTTGATATTAATCCATATTGACTCATTAGGGGTAATTTGAATGAATTACTTCCAATTGTGTCACGTGGTGGCCCAGGGAATTGGGTAAAACTCGCTGGTAAGAGACTGATGTCTCGCCAGGTAAATCCTCGGACAGCTGGTAGCGGTCAGGTTCCAATTCTTTTTATGGGCTCTCGTGACATGGTTGGTTTCGACCTGGCCTTTCATTAGAAGGGGCTAGCGTTCGATCCCAGGTATGAGGTAGAAATTTATTTCTATTTGAACACGATGTTGTGTTGATATTAATCCATATTGACTCATTAGGGGTAATTTGAATGAATTACTACCAATTGTGTCACGTGGTGGCCCGGGGAATTGGGTAAAACTCGCTGGTAAGAGACTGATGTCTCGCCAGGTAAATCCTCGGACAGCTGGTAGTGGCCAGGTTCCAATTCTTTTTATGGGCTCTCGTGACATGGTTGGTTTCGACCTGGCCTTTCATTAGAAGGGGCTAGCGTTCGATCCCAGGTATGAGGTAGAAATTTATTTCTATTTGAACACGATGTTGTGTTGATATTAATCCATATTGACTCATTAGGGGTAATTTGAATGAATTACTACCAATTGTGTCACGTGGTGGCCCGGGGAATTGGGTAAAACTCGCTGGTAAGAGACTGATGTCTCGCCAGGTAAATCCTCGGACAGCTGGTAGCGGTCAGGTTCCAATTCTTTTTATGGGCTCTCGTGACATGGTTGGTTTCGACCTGGCCTTTCATTAGAAGGGGCTAGCGTTCGATCCCAGGTATGAGGTAGAAATTTATTTCTATTTGAACACGACGTTGTGTTGATATTAATCCATATATATATATATATGTATATATATATAAGTGTGTGTATATAATATATATATATATATATGTATATATATATATATATATATATATGTATGTATGTATAATGTGTATATATATAATGTATATATATAAAATGCGTATATATATAATATATATATATATATATAATGTGTGTATATATATATATATTTATATATATATATATATATATATATATATATATATATATATATATATATATATATATATATATATATATACATATACATTTGTGTGTGTCATCAGCCGTGACTGGTCCACTATAGAACAAAGACCCCAGATATGCCACTTTATAAGTTCGTCTTCTCTTCCTTCCCCTGCTTCTTTTTGGTAGGTAGTAGGTTGGCCAGAGCACCAGCCACCCGTTGAAATACTACCACTTGAGAGTTATGGGTCCTTTGACTGGCCAGACAGTACTACTGTACATTGGATCCTTCTCTCTGGTTACGGTTATTTTCCTTTCCCCTACACATACACAGAATAGTCTGGCTTATTCTCTACATATTCTCCTCTGTCCTCATACACCTGGCAAAACAAAGATCACCATACAATCCTTTTTCTTTCAAGGGGTCAACTACTGCACTGCAGTCATTCAGTGGCGACTTTCCTCTTTGTAAGGGTAGAAGAGACTCTTTAGCTATGGTAAGCAACTCTTCTTGGAGGACACTCCAAAATCAAACCATTGTTCTCTATTCTTGGGTAGTGCCATAGCCTCTGTACCATGGCCTTCCACTGTCTTGGATTAGAGTTCCCTTGCTTAAGGGTACACTCAGGCACACTATTCTATCTTCCTCTTTCTCTTGTTTTGTTAAAGTTTTTTTAGTTTATATAGGAAATATTCATTTTAATGTTACTGTTCTTAAAATATTTTATTTTTCTTTGTTTCCTTTTCTCACTGGGCTATTTTCCCTGTTGGAGCCCCTGGGCTTATAGCATCCTGGTTTTCCAACTAGGGTTGTAGCCTAGCAAGTAATAATAATAATAATAATAATAATAATAATAATAATAATAATAATAATAATAATAATCTTTAGGGACACATTCTAATGTCCAACTATTGTCTGACATTCTCATTATATGTCTTGCCTATGTCCATTCCTTTTTCTTACATGTTAGAATATCTTCTACTTTGGTTTGCTCTCGTATCCATGATGCTCTATTTATGTCTCTTATTGTTATTATTATCATCATTCTGTCCATAGCTCTTTTAAGTTATAATCAGCTGATATTGTAAAGCCTTTAGTAAAGCTCCAAGTTTCTGATGCTTAAGTTAATACTGTTAGGACCATCTGATTAAATACTTTCCTTTTTAGAAAAAAGATTATATATATATATATATATATATATATGTGTGTGTGTGTGTGTATATATATATATATGTATGTATATATATATATATATATATATATATATATATATATGTGTGTGTGTGTATATATTTATATATATATATATATATATATATATATACATACATGAATACATATATAATGAATACACAACGTCTCATCGGCGTCCAAAATTGAAGACAGCTTCTCCTCGGACAGATCATCCTGCAGATAGTTTTCAGGATAACAGCAGAAATACATTTACTTTTCTCCATTTATTGTTTGGTATCGACATGTGTTTCGAATCACTTTGCGACCCTTCTTCAGGACTACATTGACTTTAGGAACTACACTTTAATATAAAGGTTATGGTGGTGAAAATTTTGTCAAATTTTCACCACCATAACCTTTATGTTAAAGTGTTGTCTGTCCTAATTACACCCAGCAACAAAACCAGTGTCGCCTCGCCAGACCCGACTTGGATACATCATGCCATTCTTGCCCTGAAAGGTGGCCTGACGTTTACACAACCAAGACATCGTTAGGATGGTTCGAATGTGAGGAGGAGGGAAATTACCGATATCAGTCAAAGAAGTGTGAGGATTAATGATATATATATGTATATATATATATATATATATATATATATATATATATATAGAGAGAGAGAGAGAGAGAGAGAGAGAGAGAGGGGGGGTAGAGAGGTCTTATCTCTTATTCTTTTAAGAAATGCAATCGTTTCCGAGGATAGTTACTGAAAAATAGGATCACACCGATGTATTTGAACTTATTACATTTTTATATGGAACATCCTTAAATATTGTGGGAACTGACTATTCCAATTAATATAGGTCAGAATGATATATCCTTTGTTTGCATTATCCTAGCAAGTGCTCTCTCTCTCTCTCTCTCTCTCTCTCTCTCTCTCTCTCTCTCTCTCTCTCTCTCTCTCTCTCTCTCTCTCTCGAGTTCAAGAATAAGTAAGATAAGGTCATAAGAACTCTAAATGCTTATGTATCCAATATTTCATGTTAATTGGATGTACCCAAGGATCACTCAAGACCGCTAACTACTTTGCAAGCTGGTGTTGGATTTGTATTTCGTTTGTGTGAAGATCCCATGTTACAAAGATGTTCAGTGACCACCTAAAAACAATGTTAAAACGATATATGCCCGTTTTCATTGCGAGTTGGAATCATTGATATCAAAGGTTATCAATAGGGGTAATACCGTCATCATCATCATTTCATAAATGTTAATATGCAAGCCTCGTCAAGCCATACATTAAGATCACCCAATTGCCACCTCTCCACCATCATCTTTAACCCACACCTCGTTATATCCCTCTACCCCCATCCCCATTGTTTGAGGTTTACAGGTCTCACAGTTAGGATGAGAGCCTTCTGGTGGAAGTTTATTAGTAAATGAAATTCAAAATACTAAGATGACAATATTTCACACAGTTTTCTTTCCAGGTGTTTACAATTATTTCAAAACTATAAATAACGAAGTAAATATGCAGAAGACTGATTGAACAGATATCGAGAGTAATGGATTTCTTGAAGAGCTTACCGGGAGAACACCTATAAGGTGTTGGACATCAGGTCATAAAACGACAAATAAAATCGTAACAATACGAAGAGTCACTGCTAAGGAAATATTTCCTTTTGCCTTGGGAAGGGTGAAGCCAGCTAGACTCGGACCTTTGAACATTGAGCAATCGTCACCAGGGAAGGGGGTTCGCTTGGAAATGGGAGACTTGCCCCGATAATTTGATCGATTGATTGATTGATTAGGAGTTTTCTGTCCTCTTGACATGTAGGGTTATTGACGCCGAATCAGATAATTTGAAAAAACAACGAGTTGATAGTATAATCTTTTATACCCTACATCCTATATACCACAACATCACTATAAGAATGCACCAATGAACACTTTCATTGCATGTCATTTCACATATTTTATTTTCACCAATCACTTCTGAAGCAATATAAATTGTTAACTGATGATGCATTTTAAATCTCCAACCTTAAACTAATATAATTGATATAGCAAATAATACTATTTTCTCAAAGAGGGCTGGAGCCAAGTAGCCCGTGACAAAAGCTGACCCCAACCACACCGAGCTATGTGGCTCATGATCGAAATCAAAGGAAAACACTGAAATCAACAACTAAACCTTTAAACCTCATTACCTTCGAAATTTTGAACAAAGGTCACTTATTAATGATTGGTGATCAAATAAGGTGCTATTTGAAACGATACATTATTAGCGCCTAAATATAATGCGTAGAGTGTATGTATGTGGAGAGAGAGAGAGAGAGAGAGAGAGAGAGAGAGAGAGAGAGAGAGAGAGAGAGAGAGAGAGAGAGAGAGAGAGAGAGGGATGCTTAGGAAAATGCAAACGAAGGATATTTCTGTGTTATGAGTATTAATATGAATAGTCAGTTCCAATATTATTCAAGAAAATTTTATTTAGTAATAGGATAGGAAAATTAGAATAAAAAAGTTATGGTAAAATCTCTTGATGAATTAGTTTCGAAATGATATTAGATTACATTTCTTAAAAGAATAAAAAAGTTCTCTCTCTTTTTATATACATTTCATTCATCATCGCATTTCTTTTAGTGATATCGGTAATTTCCCTCCTCACATTCGAACCATCCTAACGATGTCTCGGTTGTTTAACGTCGGCCACCTTTCAGGGCAAGATGGGTATGATCTCTCCAAGTCAGGTCTGGCCAGGCGACACCGGTTTTGTTGATGGGTGTACAACACTTGGACGGCGGTTAGCCACTGGCTAGCCTGTCGGAAAGAAAACGGCTCGTGTGAATTGGCCTTTGACCGTCTGTATTTTTTATTATTTACCAATTCAAAAAATATCGTATGATGTAAAATTCTATGAATATGTAACATATATCTATATGACGTTTTAATAGACGAAAAGGATCATAACTTTTGTTCCGATTTTTCCTTTGGTATCTTGTCTATACATATATATCTAGGTACAGTATATACATACACAATTATATATGTATATATACAGTATATATAAATATATATATATATATATATATATATATATATATATATATATGTATATATATAAAACACTAGGCTTCTAGAAGATGAGCACAAAGAAACCTTTACAATTGAATGTAATAATCAGTTTGCAGTTTTAGAGACTTCAAAAGAAGAACAGACAATTAATGAAGAATTGTGTGATATTAAGAGCATATATTTGTCAGTTAGTTGTGAAGTTTTGGGACATGCAGTTACAAGGAGAAAACTATGGATATTAAATGATACTTTGGATATTATAAAAAAGAAGACAAAGACAGAAATTGATTGTTGAAAGTTTTTAAGGCAGTAATGAAAATTACAAGGTAGAGCATGCTAAATATTCCAGTATTGGTAGTGAGGTCAAAAGAAAAGTCCGGAATAACTGGAGAGAAATTAGACAGGAATTTGGATGAGGCTGACAAAGTTATGAATTTAAGGAGTGGCTGTGGCATAAGAATTCCCCATAGAAGCCTATACCCATCAAAAACCGAGATGGATCTGTTGTAACACCTGAAGGTGAAGAAAGAGAACGTTGGATGGAACACTTTAGTGAGGTCATGAATAGGAGATATGAAGGGAATAATTTCATTGATGTACGTGAAACTGATAAATACCTTGATGTACTCATGAATGAATTCAGAGTGTTTGAAGTCGAAGCTATCATTAAAAAACTCGAGTAATGGAAAGCCTCTGGATACGATGGCATAACTGCTTAGATGATATTGGCCGAAAATGAAGTAACTCCCAGAATAAAGATTAGTTTGTAGAATGTGACGTGAAGAGGCAAAACCTCATGAATAGGCCCTGGGAGTGAGCGTAAAATTGGCAAAAAACGCAGATCTGACTGATTGCAATTATTACACAGGCATCACACTTACGTCAATTGTCATGAAAATGTATATTATGCTCATTCTAAAGAGACTAGAGAGGAAGAATGATGAAAAGCTGAGAGCTGAACAAGCCGGATTTCGAAAAGGTAGAAGTTGTACTAACCAAATTTTCATTTTGAGACATGTAGTACAGCAATGTGTAGCATATAGGAATTCACTTTTGATGGCATTTATGGACTATGAAAAAGCCTTTGATAGTGTGCTCCGGCCAATTTTGTGGCGAATCCTACGTTATTATGGAGTTCCTCTCAAATATGTAAATTTGATTAAGTCTGTTCATGAGCATAGTAAGTGCAAAGTTAATGTTAGCAGAGTTCTATCAAACGAATTTCCAGTGAAGGGGGGGGGGGGGGCGGTTACTCCAAGGGAATGTGTTGTCACCTATGTTGTTTATCCTCCTCATGGATTTTGCAATACATAGAACAGTTGGGGGTGGGGTAGAAGGATTTGACTGGATTGGTAACTGGAAATTAGCTGACCTAGAGTATGCTGATGATGCTGTCCTTATGAGTCGAACACCGCAGGACTTGCAAAGCTTGCTTACCAGAATGCATGAAATACACTTGAGGTTGGTCTCAAGATAAATGGAAGAAAGACTGAGATGATGAGAACGGAAGAAGCAATGGAAGATGAAATATCATTGGAAGAAGAAAGGATTAATGAATTGGAATCATTTCAATATTGATGAACTATGATCTCTAATACAGGATCTTTAGAATTTGATTAATGAAAGAATGAAAAAAGCAAATCAGAAAATGGCTAGGGTAAGTAAAATTTGAAAATCAAATCTCCTTAAATTACCTATAGAAATCAGGCCATATATCAGTTTAGTGAGATCGGTGTTACTGTATGGACATAGTCATGGTATAACAATGAAAGAATATTCAACAGATTTTGTAGATTTGAGAACAAAGCCCTCAGAAGAATATTGAAAGTTAAATGGCAGGACAGGATTAGAAATTAAACTCTTAGAGAGATTACTCGAGTTCCCTATGTGGAGGAGATCATGGTGAGGGGTAGATAGAGATGGTTTGGGGATGCTCTTCACACTCCCCAAGAGAGAATAGTTCACTAAACTTTTAATTGGGCTCTACAAGGCACGAGAAGAGTTGGAAGACCCATACCTATATGGCTGAGGACTATGAAATGTAAAGTAGGAGATGATGAATGAAGAAGTATTTTATTTGAATGCTCAAGAAAGAGACGACGGGCGAAATATAACCGAAGCTCTTTGCGTCAATAGGCGTGGGAGGAGATGGTGATGATACATATAAAGTGTGTGTGAGCAGGCTTTGTGTCTACCTATCTACATTGTTAATGTATCTTGAAAATTAATGTTAGAGGTAAAACCATCAACAATACGTTTGTTCTTTGAATCATGTCTATTAGTACTTTTATCACTATCCGCAACTTCCTCTCTCCCTTTGTATCACACATACAGATACTCTGCAACTTATGTATGTTGGATTTTAAAGTCTGACGCCATGTTTTGCTAATTTTTTCTTATCTTTCATTGCTCTTCTTATTCTTCAAATAATTTGTTCCTCTGGTGGAATTTTTCTGCCTTTTTCATTTTTTTTTCATATCTTTCTTTTCTCTTTCAATTGGTCCTTTATCCTTTCTTATGTCCTTCCATCTTCAGTCCTGAACATAAATCCTCTTCTTCTATCTTACATCTTTGTTTTTATTTTCCACCTTTTGTTTTTAGCTCTTTTTCATCATCAATCTTTAACGTGCCCTATTCTATCATTTATCATCTTTTATTATCACATGTATTTTGTATCTTTATCTTTGATCCATATATTTTTTCGTCCAGTCTCCTTCTTTTCCTCATTTCCTTCCATCCCTCGCCTATTCTCTTCATCTTTTTTTAGTTGTTATTTTGTTGGTTACAGTACTCTCTCTCTCTTTTTTGTCTACCGTTCTTCTCCATCGTCTGTGGACTGATTCGACAATTCCTTCTTCCAAAAATCCCACGCTATCGATAATTCCTCTCTGTCATTCACATTTGTAGGTTGATATCTACATTTTCCACATCCTGTTCCCATCGTTTGCCCATTATGCATAGTTACAGTATATTATTCTTACAATTTTACCGTTGCGACATTACTTATTTTTATCTCTGTATTCTTCACGTCTTTCCATCTACATAAAAGAAGCTGCTTCTATCCAATGACCTCACCTTTCTGAAAGCTTCATTGTCCTCCCTAAGATTCAGGACAAATATCATTTCTCGTGAAGACGAGAAAATAATGAGTTTCGCCCTTTCTTCCTTCGCCTCTTTTCTGTAAAGGTCCAAAGAGTTTCTTTTCTTGTCCTTAATGATTGGAAGAAGCCCTTTTAGTTCCTCTGGTCGTCTAGTCATCTGGCGTATCCCTGAAAAGTTTTGGAGTATTGTTGTCTGGATGTTAAGTAATTTGAATATATTATTCTGCTGCAGCAGAAACTTATCGTCATCATTGTAAGGGTTTGATGTCATTGTAAAAGTGTCTATTGGCTTCAGGAATTACATTCATTATTTTCATTATGATGTTGTTGACAGGTTTCAGGATTAATGATATAATATTATGAAGTAATCAATAGAGAATAGATATACGCATTCTTATTTTAGTGACGTTATCAAGGATGTTATTTGCTTTTTATTTTCCAGCTTCTTGACGTTCGCTTATGACCTATATTTCGAAATAAAACACATATACTGTAACTGCAGTTATAGGTGTTCAAAGTAAAAAAAAAAAAGAAATAACAAAAATATTATAGTTTATTGAACTGTCGTAACATTTTCTAAGATAATGTTACGAGATGAAAGAAAGTATATAAATCCTAAATTGGCAGGTTTAATGCAAAACTTTCTGTTCAAGCTTTAGACAAACTAGGTCACACGTTTCAAAATAGTTAGATTCTTCTTTTAGTCAAAATAAAAAAAAAATAAAGAAAAAAAAGGATTAGCTTAACTTGAAAGTAATAACCTTCTTCTTCCAAGCTCTCGACAAACTAGGTCACACGTTTCAAAATAGATTCTTCTTTTAGTCAAAAAAAAAAAAATAAAAATGAAAAAATATAAAATGAATAGCTTAACTTGAAAGTAATAACCTTCTTCTTCCGAGCTCATCAACAGTCGTTCCTTATTTTTTAAGCAATATCATTTTCAGACGCGGAATGCGACTCTTTATTATCTTTTATGATAACACACGTCTGTTATATTGTCTTCTTTTCTGCATTGAAGAATAAACTTTCGTGTTGCCTTCTTGATCAAGTTGCAAACTCCAACTGATTTAATACGCTGCTCTCTGACTGTGTTGATTCTAAGACTGAAGTTTAAATCAGACCTACTTCGTTATTTACCAGTGGTTGGGTATAGTTTCCACTGCATGCACCCACACCATTTATCTTGGTGGTGATATGAACAAACTTTGGTAATCATGGAAGTAGGGTCACTAGTTCGGAAGATCTCGCCTAATGCACAAAGGCACCGATTAGCATATAAATGAAATACTGCTCATTAGATAGATTGTTCATCTTATGTAGGTCACAGGAAGTAAAGAGCTTTTGATATAATATGAAATATAGAGTATAAATTAATGAAATATCAGGATAATTTATTGATATGATCATTTCAACATTTGTTATAGTGTTTTTATGAGAAACAGAAGTTGGGCAATTAATTATACATTTTTTTTATACAACTAATACTTTAGAGAAACTGCTTGAAAGTTGATATGGAAAATATCTCGTCTGTTATTGAAGACAAGTATTTCCTAACTGATGTCATTTTTATTGCATCCTATTTATCTGGAGATGTTACGACGGCATTCCTTAAGTAATCAAGTTATCAAGTTTGACGTTTAGATGCCAAAGGTCAACTCGTCGATAATCATATCAGTTACTTGTACGTAAGGATAAAGTGACAGAGGTATGCGCTTATGACAGCAAGTTCGGACGTAACCTTCTCATAATCATTTCTGGATCAGATAATCCTTTCGAAGAACCTACATCCATCTCAGATATTCGTTAGGCTCTGTTTTTTTAGTTATTTAGTTATTGCAATACATCATGGTTTTGTGGAATCTATGTATTGTTCTCTTAATGCATACTGTAGAGAACTGTCAAGTTTTTGGAAATGATGTAAACTCAAAAGGTCTCTCTCTCTCTCTCTCTCTCTCTCTCTCTCTCTCTCTCTCTCTCTCTCTCTCTCTCTCTCTCTCTCTCTCTCTATATATATATATATATATATATATATATATATATAGAGAGAGAGAGAGAGAGAGAGAGAGAGAGAGAGAGAGAGAGAGAGAGAGAGAGAGAGAGAGAGAGAGAGAGAGAGAGAAGAGAGTCTCTCTCTCTCTCTCTCTCTCTCTCTCTCTATATATATATATATATATATATATATATAGAGAGAGAGAGAGAGAGAGAGAGAGAGAGAGAGAGAGAGAGAGAGAGAGAGAGAGAGAGAGAGAGACGTTTATAGTCGAACTGAAAATAAATATGGTTTTTCGTTATCTTTATGGTTGAAGGTTAACTATCGGAACTTGGTGTGCGATTTTTACCGCTATTTTCTCTTGAAATACCGTTGCTGATGTAACTGACTCCAGATGTCAATGAAAGGTTATATAATGCAGACCAGCCGCAATTAAAGGTCAACTCTAAAGAGGATCATTGAGTTGTTTACGAGTCTCTCTCTCTTATTAGAACCTTTACTGTTGACTACTGTATTCAATGAGACGCTTATGTAATTCTTTGAATTTTATCATATGTTGACAATCTGTAGAAAAAAAAAAAAAACAAGTAACCTGGGGAATGTCGTGTCAGGTCAATTTGGAAGAATCAAATCGTGTTAGGTGGTTGATTAAAGTATAAGACAAAATTTACAAAATTCTTTGGTAAGATTGGAAAATTTTTGAATCTTGAAGGTATAGATTTTATTTTTATCCGAACACTGGCTCTCTTTTTCAATGAAGAAAATTGTAGACTTTATTATCCTTTTCTCGGAAAATGATGCAGAATATGAGTTCAGTATAAATTGTGTTTTTATGGATTGCTAATACTTTGGAACTAACATACTTAAGAGAACAACGTTTGGCTCATATCTACATGAACTGAGAACTAAATGCCTTTTGATTACTTTACCTTTTGTCCATTATTAGCCTTAAGCTAATTTCCTGGCAAGTGAAAATACGAGTAAAATAGTATTATATTTTATTCCCACAAGTCACAGAAGCATTTAAAGCTGCCTCACACTGTCATTCACAATTCACAGACATATAACAGCATTTCTTTGCAAAATTTGTACAACAGCGCAGCTGTCTTTGAAGACAGTCAAATCACCATGCATTTGTATCCAAAATGTTCACATGGTCTTAGCAAATATTATTTATGCCTGATATTATGGATTTGGTTTACTCTCATTCATATATTGTAGTACGAGAGGTTCTTATCATTCATGTGTGTATATATATATAATATATATATATATATATATATATATATATATATACACAGTATATATATACACATATACATACACAGTATATATATATATATATATATATATATATATATATATATATATATATATATATATATACAGTATATATATACACATATACATACACAGTATATATATATATATATATATATATATATATATATGTATATATGTATATATATATACAGATATATATATATATATATATATATATATATATATATATAGTATATATAAATATATATATATCTGTATATATATATATATATATATATATATATATATCTGTATATATATATATATATATATATATATATATATATATATATATATCTGTATATATATATATCATATATATATATGTATATATATATCTGTATATATATATATATCATATATATATATGTATATATATATCTGTGTATATATATATATATATATATATATATATATATATATATATATATATATATATATATATATATATATATATATATATACACGGTATGGTATGATGTCTGCAATGCTTTTTGTTTGGTAGTCTTAATTACTTGATTACTAGTTCGATAAAATGGCTTCTGCGGTTTAGGTTCAAAAAAGGTTTTTGTATCTCTCGTATCTGAAGAGTCGAGTTGCATCCCTCACTCACTTTAAATTAGTGTCCGCAATGAATGGTCCATTTAGCGCAATGATCACTTGTCATAATTACTAGTAAGATCATCGTATGTCAGATTTTATTTATATCCAACCTGACACCATGAACAAACATTTGCTCTGTTAAACGGATAATATTCAACAAATATGAACAGCATTTATTTTTTTTTTTACATATATCTGATGACAATCCTAACGGCTATTTAGACCTGAGGAGAACATGTCCTCACATTCTGTACATGTTATACCAATCGATGTATGAACCTAAACAAAAATATCCTATATATATGTTCGTAAAGCTTTGTATTGTATATACACAGCACCATATAAGATGACATAAAATCCTGCCATGGAAGCATATGTAATCAGCAAAGGAAAGCGCCTATGTTTTGATTAAATATCTAAGCTTAAAAATGGGGTTTGTTCTGGATTCCGAAGGGGAAGTAACAATGCCGTAAAGGTTACAGCCGTCAAAAAAGTACTGTTGGGGATTTTTAAAATTATGATGATTTTTTTTTCTTTATGATTTACTTCAGATATCACTCTCCTCACGAAGGAAAATGGTGGTTATGAAACCCCTTTCAGTGACCCATGACTCTTGTAATCACTTTATGGCATACATGAGCTTTATGACATCTTAGGTTATACATACGACAGACATAAGATTCAAGGCTGGCCTAAGCTCCTTGCCTCTCAAAAGCTTTATAATAACTGACGTGAGCGCCTTGACTGTCAAAAGCCATTATAATCGCTGTTAGGTTAACTGTTGTCGTATGGTCTCTGACTGTCATAAACTCGGTCTGAGCTCTGTTTTTCTCAAGCTTTGAAGAATCAGTAATTAAAGAAAAGATTGATACGAATGTGTGAACTGAAGACAGCTGTTTGGTCACATAAATAATAGACGATACATAATGTGCATGGAGCATAGGATGTATATATTCAAGCAAGGAATTGTAAATCTTATTTAGGACAAAATATGAGCTCATTACATTAGAACATAAACTGACTTCAGTAGGTGAATACAAGCCTTAAAATTATATATTGTGGTTATCAGGCACATTGAGATAAAGCATAAACAATGCTAATTAACCTTAATATGTGATCATGTGATGTTTTATAGAGCTTGTTGTCTTCAGCAGCGGCATAATATGTTAGTAACATAACTCTATCTTACTGCCAGGCTAAGTTTATTAAATGATGTTAACATGAATAAAGAATAATAATGGTAAAGAATGTTTATAATTTGTAAACAACCAATTTGAATGAGATGAAAATTTTACTTGACATGTATAAAAAGAATATGCCTTCTGTAATAACAACCGCGATTGTTGTGCTGGAAATGTTGTGCATTTGGTGTTTAAGAAATTGTATAACAAAGTAACAATCACTACTACAACAAACGTCCTTCTAAAATCTACAATAATATCTTCAAGAATTTTTTTTTTCTCTTGCAGATAAAAACCTCAACTAGCACTAAATCTAAGTATCGTAAGCGTTTCTTCATATGTTTTCCACCATGACAGTCAATGATGGTACAGCCCTTACCCTCCCTTTGCCCTTCCATCTCTGTGGGCTTTAAGAATGGATGTTCGTGATGTGTTAGACCACGATTTACAGGTATTCAAATTTGACTATATAATGTCAGTCCTTTAGTTATTTTTTTTTTCATTTTCATTATTTATTTACGAGTTTAAGTTTTATTTCATGCTAGAATTTATTCCCTGCATTATCAAGATATAAGGTCTTCGTACAATGAATTACATTTAAGTTTTGTTGCGACGCTATACCGTATAGAAATATTCGGTTGTTTTCGTTAGTATCTAATTAAAGTAGAATTATGTTAAGCTATTTGATGACACATGTTAAATCCTCCAACTAACTTCATGGACATGAATTGCTTAATGTACACCTACAAAAACCTCACAGACTTCCAATCTGAAGGTCACTTGTCCCTTGTTTATGATATACAAAATGTTCTTATAGTCTCTTGAATGCAACTCCTAAGAGCGTGATCGTCATGACTCCATACGAGTTATTAAAGGGCTTCGGGAAAGGTGGAAGTCATGATGGTAACATTTCAAAATTCAACAAACTGCTATTCTCAAGTTTTAAAAATTGATCGCTTCGTATTAAAATTGGTTACGTATCCATCAAATTTACCAACAAACTTTGCAGCCTTCAAGATCACATCTCAAAGACACAAAATCCAAATTACAGCCAAAAAGTGCTTCGAATACACTTCCAAAAATTCTGAGTAGATACACAGTCGATATGACGCCATTCTAGACACGTTCGTAACGATCACGGTCGGTCATAGCTGTGTCTCAAGGTCGTAGTGGCACGAGTGCCTTGGAAGCGCCAGGCGAGGCGTCGAGGGAATATCCCTTTCGGTATGAGATCGGCGAAGCGGAGAGGGGGACATGGAACCCAGGAGAGGAGCAGAGACCCTCAGAGCGTCATCGTAGTTTGGCGGTGCTTCCGTGGGCGTTGTGCAACCGCGCCCTTGGAAGGGGTCTATGGGTGTATAGGGTACGAGAGGAGAAGGGTGGTATAACAAGTATCCATTATGCAGAGAGGTTCGCGATGTAGCGGCGCCGACAGGCGAACCTGGAGTAAGTTCTGAGCCTACGCTGCACGAGGATGCCTCGGTCAGTAGGTTGGCACCGCCATTCTGGATGTTTCCGTTGGCATCAACGGAGGGCGTTAGTATTGCCGGCGGCGTTGAGCCGGCGTCCATGAGAAGGGCTTCGCTGTAGGATGGCACGAGCGTGCAGTTGTTGGCAATCGTCATCTCGAGGTCGTGGCTGTCGGTCGCAGCCGAGCCCCTAGAAGCACGTCCGCCACTAACTGGAGTCGTGTAGTTTACACCAAACAACTTTGTAACCTATGGGGAAATGAAGATAACGTATATCAGTGCCTTTATGCTTCTGTTGTTCACATTTTACAATATAAATATAATTATCCAAATCGGATCAATGTTCAGACGCAACAAGGTAATAATTGTATTTCAAATAAGTCTCTTCGATGGAAGCTCTTGAAAACCCGCACATTTAATCAGAGTTCCATACCTGATAATGTATGTAGGCGGTGTTGTACTCTATTACTAAGCGAAGAGGCCACGAAAGCAGGAGTAAAGATGCCACCCAAAATACAAAATGGCGGGTATACCAAGGAAGCTTCTTTGTATCCCTTCTTGCAATCACGAATTCTTTGAAACTTACGTTGGTTAAATCGAGACCCTCTCTCATCTCCATGTAGTCATTTCTCCTTTCATTTTCCTGACGGGGAAGCAAAAAATTATTATCATTTACCTCTTGATAAAGCAGAATTGATTGACTTTAGCATAACCGAGTCATTAACCTGTAAAATAAGTAAGCCAGATATTAAGGCGTAAAAGAAAAACCTTCTCACGGCGAATTAGCGTTGATGATGAGTATCTACCAAGACCTACAGAATAGGTAGGTCTTAGTATCTACTTTCTGAAATAGGTTTACCCCTAAAAAACTAGTGTGGCAAGGATTCAGATGTGACATGCATATGACTCACATATGGGTATATATAGAAACATCGATAAAATTATTACCTGGAAGAACCTAGCTCTCTGTTCCTCAAATTCATTCGCAGTTTCAAGGTTGGCGAAAGCAAATCCTTTGGAAAACCTGCATTGGATGGAAAGAGGTTAATACAGGAGGGAAAGATAAATTTTTCGTTATGTGCGATCCACAGATAATTTAAGTTTAACTAACTACAATCTGTTCAGGCGAGATTTATTTAAAGTTGAAATGAAAGCGATAGATTGTTATGACATAGAACATAATAGAAGAACGGCATCTATATGCAATATATCTTATATCGACGTACACAAGAACATACGAACATGCAGATTTATGCACATATACGAGATCTGTTCAATACCGTACCTTATCTTAGTGTAAGAGTATTTTGAGAGGTCCACTAATCTTTTGGAAATATCTTTCACCCCACAGTTATAAAACGTAAAACAGGTACCAGCAGCGTATGTGTTCACGCGTTCATAAAATACCTGTTAAAGAGAAATTGATATGTTTGACTTGAGCGAACTGTAAATGATAATTTTAGAGGTATTTTATTGAGAAATCTTTCGAATACATCTGTTCATTCATAGATTAGATGAAAGGAAGTTTTCAACCTTTTAA
>NC_090739.1:36976093-36998593 GCF_036898095.1 Palaemon carinicauda | reverse complement strand
TAGCGAATGTTTGTTTTAACGTAAGATGAGAACCCGATTTTTTCTTGGAATTTGGTGCCATGAATTATATGAAATATATTAAATTATATTATTAGAAATGTTAGGAAAAAAATTCAATTAGTTTTGTAACTTGTTTTTATTGTTAGACGTTAAAAGCTAACTCTTTCCTTACATAAAATGGAAGATAAATTGAATAGTGAAAAGTCGGCTGAATCAGAGAAGAGGTACAATAGGTAATAAAGAGATGCGAGAACAGGATATAAGAAGAACAATGAGATACATAGAAACGTGAAAAAGAGCTATTGCGTTTTTTATTCAACCTTATGATTAATACCAGCTTTCCATTTTTTTCCCTGTCCTTACTGACCTTTTGTCGTTTTACTCTTTTAGCCTGAGCCTTGTTCCCGATGATAGTGATTGATCCAAAATCAGTCAAATAAAATTACACACACTTGCGCACACGCGCTCTCACTCTCTCACATACACACATCCAACTTTTCACCCTAGATCGGGAAAGAGGGCTCCAAAGGGTGTTGGCGTTTTAGGGTAACATGTTGCAGAAAAGTCTGAATATATCAGAAGTTTTTGAAAGAGGGGGGACTCATAAAGTGCTGTAGTCATATGGTGTGTTAGGAGTATTTGTAAATGAAGGTCTGGATTTCTGAAGTTTAGCTATACAGGCCGGCGCTGCGGTTGGTGAGGCCATTCAGCACTAAACTCGGTGTGTATACTGTAAAGCAATATTAGCAAGAATTTCTATATCAGAAAAAAAAAAAAAGATAGAGGAAACGGTGGTAAAGTAGAAGGAGAGTACGTACAAGATAGAGGTGAAGGGCTGAGGGTTTTCAATGACCCCAACATCTCGGGGTTTATCCACGTCAACTATTAGAGTATGAATGTGGCAGTAATCACTGTCTTTCTTCTATCGAGAGGCGGAGTGCCTCTCGATAGAAGAAAGACATATAATTCTTAGAAATATAACACGCTTTCATGTATCAGTAATGTCAAACACGATTAATACAGAATGCATTTTCACTTGTATTTTCACTTCTATTTCAGACCGAATATATGATGGGCTAAACGGAAAACTCTGTTGCCTGTGACCTTGCAATTGCAATGAGCTATTTTAGAGGTAATTGTTACAAAAGTACTATTAGCTATTCAGAAAAAAATTCTTGCAAGACAGAAATTTTCGATAATGTCAGTCGTATATAAGAATCGACCAACTGAAATTCATGGAAATGAAAATTTAATGTGTACATGACATGTGAAAACTGGAATAAAACTTAAATAATATGCTCGTTAGATAAAGAATAAACCAAAAGTTAGGTTTTGTTTTATGGAAAGATATTGGGAATGAAGCTTATTGAAAGATCAACATTTATTTTTTTAAGAAAGAGGCTTGCAATGAGTCCAGGTAGAATATTTGCTAGATACAATTCCAGAAAATTATTCATAAGAACTTCAAGAAAAAATATAATATTTATTCTATATCAAATTCATCCAGATTTTATATAATTATTCAATAGGATTCCAAGAGAAAACTACCTCGAAATAAAATGCAGTAATCTAAACAAATGGAAAGCATGAATATTCATTTGTGAATTCACATGACTGAGGCAAATAAAAGGCCAACAAGAACATTTGAACTTTTGCAATTTGCATTTGCTCACAATGCATTACATCAGTTACTTTATTTGAAGTGAGTGGGTGTTCTGGTGCAGAAAGTGAAACCATCCATTAGGTGTTAATGTATTGACATTGAAATTTTGAAACTCGGTGAATTTATTAATTACCGTAAAGTGTTGTGCATAGCAGTGCTAGATTATTTTTATGGTTGCGGTGAATATGTGCCGAGAGTTACTGGCGTGAATATCGTTTTCACTTGACATTAACCGGATATTCCGAGAACTGATTATATGAGGATATTTATTAACTCGTTGAGAAATACCCTTTTCATGCCAGTGGTTAAATTCAGCAAAATTTTTGATGTAGAAAAACCTTTCAAGACCACGCAAGCCCTAGTTTATAGATATATATATATATATATATATATATATATATATATATATATATATATATATATGTATATATGTATATATATATATATATATATATATATATATATATATATATATATATATATATATGTATATATATATATATATATATATGTATATATATATATATATATATATATATATATATATATATATATATATATATATATATCGGAGAGCTCTTCTCAAGACCTTTTCATTGAACACCAACTTGCTGTGATGTGGCTGATATTAAAAGATTTTTTTTTTTTTTTTTTTTTTTTTTTTTTTTCATCCGTAACCCATGGCAGTGAAAGGATTAAATTAGAAGAAAATGCTGATTTGGATTCATGAAGGATCTAATCTTCTTGTTTGGGTTTCTGTAGTAGCTCAGTGCCTTAGAAATGTTGAAATAAGGAATGTGTATGTATATTCATTATAAAAACTGATGATAATTATAGGTAAACTTTAATTTGACGGCAATATGAAATTTGAGCCAACTTCCTCTCTAGTAAAAACGTGTTATTTGTGGTACTTTTACCTGAATCACTCCCTAGCGCCAATATAATATGAACATTACAGACTGAGGAGATCTTTGTTATAAATGTATCAGATTACGTTGAAAGTTAATCAGTCCAATCGAATCTACTTGGTTAGACATATCAATGATTAGCGAAAAAAAAAATCTTTTTAGAAAAATGTGAAAAATTGTCTGTATACGAGGTAGAAATGCAAAAAAAAAAAAAAGATGTATGAGTTGCTAGAAAAATAAATCTTCGTCGAGGAAGAAAATGTTACAGTGTATGTTTTCAGATTTAAAAGCAGATATATTCTAAGATTCCAAATTATATCGAAATTTTTTATTTTGTATTTTCTAAAAAAAATACATCAGTACAGAAAAAAAAATTGTACATCTACTTCATCCAAGGAAAAGAATTGAAAAGAATATGGGAAACTTAAAACATACTAAATTTTAAGGAGAATTGATATTGACTAAAAATATTTTAGTTTAAAAAATCCGGTATATACTACATCTAGGTAAAAAAAAATCAGTCAAAACTGTCTCAAAATCCATATAAAGATTGATAGTAGACCTGTATAGAACAGTCATATGAGAATCAAAAATTTTTACCCTGCTGAAAAAAATCCAATTTTTAAAAAAATGTACAAATACTTCATCAAGGATGAAAAATTCACGGGGAAAAGGTCTAAGACAAAAATAGATAAATTGGAAGTAAAGGAAAATATCGTACCTGGGATCTTGAAAATATCGTACCTGAGTGCTTGTATAGGCATCCCCATTGCGATAGCGCGTGATATGCCGGGATCTCCTCGCGTAATAATAACAAACTGCTTTCCACCAGATTACAGGAAGAGCAGATTTCATGGACTCGATCATGGCTAAGACCTGTGTTGCTGGGGTCGTGTGGGTCAGCTGGTCAGTGTAGCAAAAGGTTAAAAGTCATTAGTAGGGAATGACTGCAATTATCGCAAATTTAATCATAATTAATGGATGATCAAGTTGGGGGTGAGCGGATGGCAAGGTTTGGGCGTATCCCTCAACGACCGATATTGCCTAACGTTATTTTTTGTTCTTCTTTTTCTTCTGTTTTCCTATTGTTCGAGTTAATTCTAAAAGGAGGTGGAACACGGTGATAACACTTACTACTCGAGACACTGAATCGATCTTTCAGTCATCTATTTTTTTTCTAAGATTAGGATAAAATTAATATGATTTTCTTGGTTACTTTCCTTTAATAATGTTTTGATAATCATGTTACTAAGAAAATTGCACGATATAATATCGTTATCTTCAGTTTGCTACAGGATAGTTATTTTACGAAACAAAATTACTTTAAACTCAGTTATCAAAGAAATAACAATGATTCCACTAAAGAAAAAAATCCCTCTTAATGGTTACTTCATTCATCGTAATTTCATGAATAATCCATTGCAGACATAAAAACTAATAATTGATATTGGTATTGAATTATTTAGTACTGAGTTAATTTCCACCGAAAGATCATTCCTGCTGCCTAGCGTGTACTAGAATGAAATCATGCTGCCTACCTGTGCCCTTGTCGGACAGTGGAAGCATTCGACCAGGTACACCAGGTACAACATTGCTAAGAAAGCTATTGGTATATACAAGTATCCTTCCTCACATGGACTCAGGTGTCTTGTCTTTGTTATTGGAAAGTTGTCAAAATTTACGATGATTTTCGTCACCTGTAAAGAAAAGTTATCATTGGTTAATTTTTTATACCAGTCTGGGAATGATAAAATGGAATTATCGTTAAGGTGAAAGTCGTCTTTAATTTTTTTCAACTAAAAGAAATTTAATTTCTCACACACTTTTGGGATGAATTCTATCCCATTTTATTCCGTAAAAAAGAAATATTTTTCTTTTTCATACATCTTTTGGAAAAATATAGAAAAATCTTTACTTATTTTCTTGACCATGTGAAAATATTTTTATCGAATTTTCATCACCTATAATGAAAAAAATATTTTCATTTTACTTACCTTTGGAGGAAAATAACTTTTATCGTCGTCGTCCGTTTATATAAATGTCTATTTCATCATTACGTTTGAATTAAAATATCTTTAATATATATCAGTTTTAAAGATAAAAATCTTTTATTATCAAAACCATTAAAAGAGCACATCTTTAATTCTAATAACAGCCTTGCATTTTCATTAGCTCTGAGCTAGACTATATTGAATTCTTGTACTCAGTTGAAATAAATGTTTTACATTTTCTGTATCTCAGATGAAAATATTTTTAACTTTCGTTCTTTGCAAGGTAAATTTTATTCATTTTCGTACCTTTTAAATGGAACTGTCTGCATTTGCCTCCTCTGTAAAAAAATATCTTATTTTCGTTGCATGTAGAAAAAACTGGATATTTTTGTTAACTGTGGGGAAAAATCCTTTATTTTTATCTCTTGTAAAAAAGTATCTTTCCCTTTTCCTATTTTTAGGCGAAATATTAATTTGCATCACACGTCATCAAAAGAATATATTTTCAATGATAAAGAATATAAGAAATTTTCACTGCTTTGCCTTCAATGAGATCAGTATAATAACGAGATTATTATAAGATATTAGTACTTTCCTAAGAATAAAATAATAGGTCACTCAAAAAAAAAAAGGTAAATGTAATATCAATTGGAAATTATTATCCAAAGTTTTCTGAATTGCTGACTCTAGACTCTTGACTATAAAATTGAGAAGAAGCTGTGTAAACTGTAGGGATAAAGGAATATATTACATATATTAAAATAAAAATTATCCGTTAATGATAATATGTTATATCGTACTGTAATAAAGATAAAAATGTTTCATACCATAATGGTAATCTCCCTATAACACAGGACAAACTCTCTTGATGAGCGGTGATAATGGGAGCTTACCTGCGTAAACCTACACCAGGTGATAGCTGCCAAGCAGGCTATGATAAGGAGGGTAAGGATGAAGCACTTCCAGTTGGCTCCGTGGCGAAGCGTTTCGCACACACTTTGTCGCTCTGGGCGTTGCTGCAAAATCAATAACAAATTAATAATAGTAATCATAATAATGATAATAATAATAATAAGAAGAAGAATAATAATAATAGTAATAATAATAATAGTTATTATTATTATTAATATTATTATTATTATTATGATTATTATTTTTATTTTATAAGCATTATTATTGTTATTATTTTATAAGCATTATTATTGTTATTATTTTATAAGCATTACTGTTAAAATAACACTAATAACCACCCAAATTATCAATAACTGCACTGGATATTTATATAAAGTATTAATAATTCAAACTTCTCAAAATGTATCAAAAGATTTATAGGGATCTCTCAATATCTCTTAAGATTGTATTGGAATGATAATAATAATAATAATAATAATAATAATAATAATAATAATAATAATAATAATAAAACTTATCAGCTTAAAATGTTTCTTGAAAAAAAAAATTTCTTCGAAGCTTTTAGATTAATTAAAGGCAGAGGACCATCTCTAAGGTCCTCTTTGAGATATTTTAACTTGTTACCTCCGCCAACGAAGATGGAAGGAGGTTATAATTTACCCCCTGTTCGTGTGCTTGTTTGTGTGTGTATGTTTGTTTGTGAACAGCTTCCTGTCAAAAATATTAATAGTAGGCTAATGAAACTTGCAGGGATTACCTGTTATGTAAAAAGCTGGATATGATTAAATTTTGGAAGGTTAATGTCAAAGGTTAAGGTCACGGTCAAGCAAAATGTCCAATTCACGTAATCAGCCATAAGTTTGGACATTGTTGGCACAGAGATTTCAAACTTGTTTCATATTTGAGTGTATGAAAATCTACGCCAATTAATACATGTCAAGGTCCAACGTCAAGGTAAAGGTCGAGCAAAAGGTCGAGAAATAAGCTGCGGTGACGGAGGTCTGCGCTCCACTGAATGCCCCTATATTTGATCATAGTGATTTATATTTTTCACCAAAAAGGGCAATGATGAAAATTCTTATACCAATCATTATTATTATTATTATTATTATTATTATTATTATTATTGTAATGATAATAATGATTATTAATATTATTATTGACATTATTATCAACGTATACACAGGTAGAACCCTATTTCTATCGAAATTTTCCTTTTAAAATGTAATAAAAAAAAACCAGTTAAAATACTTTAGTTTTAATTGGAAAAGCGAGGTCGGGAATTTTAATATTTGAGGGGGGAAATCTGGATATGAGGACGCAGGTGTTTATGATTTTTACGGTTTATTTAATGATGAGGATTTTTCCAAAAAAAAAAAAAAAAAAAAACTGAATTTAAAACATACTGTGCTCTATAGATTTATAATTACACGATTATTTTTTCATTCATTTTAAAGTTAACATTTATATTTTTTTTTACCTTTCGTAGGTCTATCTAACCTTGCTGCCTTTTTTTAAGCACAATGGTAGTTTAAAGCGTATTTTAAATCTATTTAGAATTTTTTGTGTATTTCTAAGGCACTAGCCAGAGTTATTACACCGTCCCCACCTAGGTAGGTGACGCGTATTCTTTTCAGTAGACTTCTTTGTCTGTGTGAGTGTTTGTTTCTTTGTTACAAACTTTACGGAATAGCTACTAGACTGATTTACTGGAAATTTTCATTAGAGATGCACTATGACGCACAATAGACCCCATTAAACCTTGGACCCCATAGGGTCAAGCTATAGATCACAGTGACCCGAAAGGTCAATTTATTTTTGACCAGAGCTCCGTCAAATATTATCTGATTTCCCTGAAACCAAAATCTTAATTTCCCGGTGCCGAAAATATGATTCTGTATATGAAAATACTAAAAGTTCATAGTTTTGAAGATTGGTAAGTTCAATGGGTCGAATTCTGAAGGTCACCGATTTTCAGAGAGCTATAACTCAAACGATTACAGATACAAAAACGCTTAAAATTACTGACAGATCAAGAACCACAAATGGGTTTCAAAAGGACACCATGAGCTTTGACCTGTGACCTTGAAAGTTTAATTCACCTTTTAAATGTAAATTAAAGCAGTGGTTCTTGATTTATTTTTGCTTTAAAACTGACCATCTTTTAAGGAAACCTGCTTTTGAAGAAATACAAACATCAATATTTCTATGCCTGTATATACGTAAATGTGCTTGCTTTTCTATGCATATAAAACCGAGGGAAAAAGAGATTAAAGGGTTACGGTTCACGAGGGATTGAAATATTGTTTTGAAAACTGAAATAGAATGTTGGAATATATTGCAATTTATTTCATGCCTCTTTTTGCAAATGGACCAAAGTGTTTGTTAACTATATTTTCCAATTTCATATATCTTTTTTCAAATAGTGAATGCAATTCTTATATGAAGCATTGGAAAACATGTGATCGGAATATGGTTTGTTCCTCATCAAAATTATATTCAAATTCATGCATATTGTTTAAAAAAATTACATTTGAGGACCATCATATTTCGATGACAGGATGATCATGTTGGTTGACTTTGCATGTAATTGCCTAAATATGTGTGAAGTCTAATTGACAGGCAAATATAAAATAAATGTCACATGCTAATTTCATTTATTGGTTACGAAAGATAGATTATTATTATCATTTTTTTTTTTTACGTATTCTATAACCACCGTGTTTAAGTTAAGGAGATTATTATTTGGGATAATTTTCCAATCTTCAATTCATGTAATGGTTACGAAAGGTAGATTCATTTTTTATACACATTCTATGACCACCGTGTGTGGGCATAGATTATTATGTGTGATAGTCGTCCACATGCTTATCAAAATAACAGAAAATTCTAATGACTAATGAAAAATGGACAAAATAATTTAGACTTGTTTTTCAGGAAAGGAACATCTAATCTTTTTATTTACGTATGCAATTAGTTAACACATTTCTTGGACAAGACGGCATAACAGTGATCCTCCCGAATTGCAATCTATCCTTCAGTGTGTCAAGATATCGGTCTATGGGCCATAGATGCTCGACCGACTCTCAATAAACTATGAACGGATTTAATCCAGCGTAGATTATACTTCGGCTTAATGGAAGCTCTGTCCCTATCTAAATGGGCCTCCTCCATTAATGCCTTCCAATCGGATGACCGTCTGCACTGTCTATATCTCTGTCTATGGTCCGAGGAGGATTACCTAACCCTCCAGGGGATTTGTGCTTTTCGGGGATCATTCCTATCCCGGAAATGAAAACCTTTTGGATTTAAATGATAGGAAAATTTTGAGGAAGCTCTCTCTCTCTCTCTCTCTCTCTCTCTCTCTCAGTTTAGGGTTCATGTCACCCACTACTACTTATATTTTATTAACCTTTTCGGAGTATATTTTGATATTAGGAAAACATTCACGCAGACGTATGTTCTAGAGTAACAAATTCCATTTTCCGATTGGTTTTCACTAGGTTCGATTTTATAGTTAAGTTGTAGCACCTATGTTGGCGTGTCTGAAGGAGAAAGATGCTGGTACAATAAGTGTCTGGTCAAAGGTGTCTCTTTAATCAGGAAATAATTTTGTTAATGAGTCAACTTTGTCTATTCATTTATTCAAATGACTATTGCCTTTAGTTAGATACGTAAGCAAACTTATTGAATAAACGAGAAACAAATCAGTTAGGATAATTAATTAGTTTTGATCAAATGATTAATTTATCTACTTATTTACTAACATGTTCCAATAGTATTGATGGATGCAGAGACAAACAAAACCAAAACTCCATCTATTAAATTCCTTTGTAAAACACGTGCTCAGCTTTACCTGTTCATGAATCACCACATAGCATACTTCTAAGATTTTATACAATATTTACGTTTCTTCCCTTGTGACATCTGTCCCAAGGTACTAAAACGTATACGTCTAATATTCCCAGAAATTTCCCAAAACTCGGTACCAACACCACACATTTTTGGAATTTGAAGATATTTTGTCTCTTCAATTTTCTCTTGTTAGGTAGTTTGTTACCCTTCTATTGATCACCTTTTTTACTTATCCAATGATGTAATGTCCCTCTAGTAATTTCCCTGAAGTTTTAAAAGCAACTCATGAATGGTAGAGGCAAGAGACAGTTACAATACTCTAGCTACCAGGACAAAGCCTTAGAGAATCACCATATATACATGTGATCAGTTCCAAGCTCCCTCTTAATCCAAACTAGGAGCAGGGAGGGGTAGGTAATGGCTACTGATGACTCAGCAAATAGACCTGTAACCCCACATCCTCAACATTCACATATTAACAGCTATCTCTTGGATGAGTCCATTACGTAGAAAGCTTCTGCAAAATAAGCCGCTTCCTAAATCTATAGGCGAGGGTCATCGGAAAGTAGTCAAATCCCCCTATAAGCACTCTCGCTTCGTGGATTTTTCTAACGCCGCCTTTCGGATACCTCTTTGGCGTCTTCTTCTCCTTCTTCCTCCTAGTACTTCAAATTCTCCACTTTTCACCAACCTTTCCTACCCCATTCTTTCTACAGATCAACTCATTTCAGAACACTTATCTATTCTTACCATTGAGTTTCCAATTTAACCAATCCTACGTATCTCCAGTTTTCTCACTCTTTCAAGCCTTCTTATTCCACATATACTATGTAAAAAGGTCATTTCCACTGCTTCCTCCATTTTAATAGCATTTAATATCCACGTTTTGGATCATTAAGGGAGTTTGGTAGATTATGTAACCTCGCCGGCTTATATAGACACTCCGTCTCTCTCTCTCTCTCTCTCTCTCTCTCTCTCTCTCTCTCTCTCTCTCTCTCTCTCAGCGCGGATTGTCTTGAAAAAAATAAATTCTAAAATTTAATTTCAACTTCATTGTCTGGTTTAACGGAATAATAATAATGATAGAATTATTATTACCCCAGCCAATGAAGTTGGAAGGAGGTTATGTTTTACCCCCTGTTTGTGTGTTTGTTTGTGTGTGTGTTTGTTTGTAAACAGCTACCTGGTCATAATTTTAATCCTAGAGTAATGAAGCTTGCAGGGATTTTTGTGCTGAGCTGGAAATGATTAAATTTTGGAAGGTCAAGGTGACGATCAAGCATAATGTCCAATTCACGCCATAAGTTTAGACATCGTTGACACAGAGACTTAAAACTTGATTCATGTTTGAGTGTATGAAAATCCGATCCAATGCATGTTAAGGTCGGAGGTCAAAATCAAGGTCGTACAAAAGATCGAAAAATACGCTGCTGCAGCGAAGGTCTGACCTCTACTAATTGCCCCTATTATTATTATCATTATTATTATTATTATTATTATTATTGTTGTTGTTGTTGTTGTTGTTGTTGTTGTTATTATTATTATTTGTAATAGTAGTCGTAGTAGTAGTAGTAGTAGTAGTATTAGTAGTAGTAGTGTTGAGATGGGATTAGACTAATGAAAATAATGGTATTATATATCTGGTATATAATATAATCACTATCATATATTAAAAAAAGGAAAGTATTGAGCCGTGAAAGCAATATAAGATTGCTCAAACGCCTCTTTTTCTTGTGAGTGTATAACAGAAAAATAGACAGACACGTACGTAGCGTCGAGGAGCGTGTTTCTGTACGTATAAGTCACTCTGATATGTCTGGTACATTGACGACACCTTTGTGAAAGCCCCCTCTACTGAACGCATTCATGAACTTTGTAGGACCTTTGAGGAGTGCAATTCTCTTAGATTTACGATGGAACACCAAGACAACGATCGTCTTCCTTTCCTGGACGTCCTGGTCTCGACTGCTAAGCATAGTTTTGATACCACTGTCTACACCAAGCCCACAAACCTAAGCCTTTACTTGAATAGTGATAGAAAATGCGCCACTAGGTACAATACCTCAACCATCCGAGCCTATGTTCGTCAAGGCCTCTCCCATTGTTTTTCGTGGACGGAGACCCACAAAGAGCTGGATAGGATTACCCAGGTCCTCGTGAATAATGGTTACTCCAGCAGGCAAGTCTATGGAGATATCAAACGTGCCAGAAACAGATGGCAGAACACCTAGCCCAGCAGGGAAAACATGCTTTTTAAAGACAATTGTTACTACAAAGGCATTAGGAGAGAGGTAGTAGAAGAGAAACTGGAGGAGTGGAGAAGAGAAATGGAAAATAGAGGATTGAAGGTCAGCGGGAAAAAGAGAGAGTATTTGAGATTGAAAAATGGGGAAGTTAGTTTACAAGGAGAGAGATTGAAAAGAGTTGAAAATTTCAAGTATTTAAGATCAACAGTTGCAGAGGATGGTGATCTGGGGGCAGAAATAAACCCCAGAATACCAGCAGTATGGAAGAACTGGAGAAAAGTGTGTGGAATACTATGCGACAGGAAAATAGGGGTTAAGTTGAAAGGTAAAGTACACAGGACAGTTGTGAGACAGGCAATGATGTATGGAGCAAAGATGTGGGTAATGAAGAAGACAGAAGAGAAGAAGCTGGATGTGGCAAAGATGAGAATGTTGAGATGGATGTGTGGGGTGACAAGAAGAGATAAGATGCGGAATGAGGTAATTAGTGGTACCACAGGAGTTAGAGAACTATCAGATAAGATCCAAGAAAGTAGACTGAGGTGGTATGGTCATGTCATGTCATGAGAAGAGATGAACAGTATATTGGGAGGAGGGTGATGGAAATGGAGGTACAAGGAACAAGAAGGAGAGGGAGACCAAAGCGAAAGTGGATGGACTGTATAAAGGATTGACCTTCGATCTAAGGGATTAACCAGTGATGAAGTGTGGGACAGAGGTAGATGGAGAACGCTGGCCAGAAACATCGACCCCACATAGAAGTGGGAGAAGATGCAGATAAAAAAGAAGAGGAAGAAGAAGAAGAAGAAGGCATTATGTACAGACAGCCCCAACAGGATGAAAATCATCAATGATATTTTCAAGAACAATGTCACGCCCTTTCAAGAGGACACTGACATTATTATTATTATTACTAGCCAAGCTACAACCCTAGTTGGAAAAGCAAGATGCTCTAAGCCCAAGGGCTCCAACAGTGAAAAATAGCCCAGTGAGGAAAGGAAATAAGGAAATAAATAAATGATGAGAATAAATTAACTATATCATTCTAAAAACAGTAACAGCGTCAAAAACAGATATGTCATATATAAACTATAAAAAGACTCATGTCAGCCTGGTCAACATAAAAACATTTGCTCTAACTTTGAACTTTTGAAGTTCTACTGATTCAACTACCCGATTAGGAAGATCATTCCACAACTTGGTAACTGCTGGAATAAAACTTCTAGAATACTGTGTAGTATTGGGCCTCATGATGGAGAAGGCCTGGCTATTAGAATTAAGTGCCTGCCTAGTATAACGAATACGATAGAATCGTCCAGGGAGATCTGAATGTAAAGGATGGTCAGAGTTATGAAAAATCTTATGCAACATGCATAATGAACTAATTGAACGGCGGTGCCAAAGATTGATATCTAGATCAGGAATAAGAAATTTAATAGACCGTAAGTTTCTGTCCAACAAATTAAGATGAGAATCAGCAGCTGAACACCAGACAGGAGAACAATACTCAAAGCAAGGTAGAATGAAAGAATTAAAACACTTCTTCAGAATAGATCGATCCCCGAAAATCTTGTAAGACTTTCTCAGTAAGCCAATTTTTTGTGCAATTGAAGAAGACACAGACCTGATGTGTTTCTCAAAAGTAAATTTGCTGTCGAGAATCACACCTTAAATTTTAAAAGAGCCATACAAATTTAAAGAAACATTATCAATACTGAGATCTGGATGTTGAGGCGCCACCGTCCTTGACCTACTTACAATCATACTTTGAGTTTTGTTAGGATTCAACTTCATACCCCATAATTTGCACCATGCACTAATTTCATCTAAATCTCTATTAAGGGATTCTCCAACCCCAGATCTACATTCAGGGGATGGAATTGATGCAAAGAGAGTAGCATCATCTGCATATGCAACAAGCTTGTTTTCTAGGCCAAACCACATGTTATGTGTATATAGTATGAAAAGTAATGGGCCAAGAACACTACCCTGTGGAACACCGGATATCACATTCCTATACACACTATGGTGCCCATCAACAACAACTCTTTGAGATCTATTACTTAAAAAATCAATAATAATGCTAAGAAACGACCCACCCACTCCCTACTGAGTTTGAAAAAAGGGCCTCATGATTAACACGGTCAAAGACAGCACTAAAATCAAGGCCAATCATACAAACCTCCTGACCACAATCAAGGGATTTCTGTACAGCATTGGAGATTGTAAGAAGGGCATCACATGCTCCAAGGCCTTTATGAAAACCAAATTGCAAACTAGGGAGTAGATGATTACCTTCAGCAAACCTATTAAGACATTTTGCCAGAAGACGTTCAAAAACTTTAGATAATATGGAAGTTATGGAAATTGGGCGGTAATCAGTGGGACTTGAGCTACCACAAGCACATTTACCATAGAGGAGTAACATTACCAATTCTCCAACAAGTGCTAAAAGCTCCTCTTCTTGCTAACTTGTGCAAAATAACAGATAACTTTGGAGCTAAGAAATCT
The DNA here is from genome assembly GCF_036898095.1 of Palaemon carinicauda. Taxonomy (NCBI): domain Eukaryota; kingdom Metazoa; phylum Arthropoda; class Malacostraca; order Decapoda; family Palaemonidae; genus Palaemon; species Palaemon carinicauda. The sequence goes on along the minus strand of NC_090739.1, from coordinate 36,984,507 downwards.
GCTGTCTTTATAAAAAACAAAGGAAAAATACCATTTGGGTCTACACCTCCATAAGCATCAACGTCCATTAACAGAGCTTTAATCTCACTAGATCGAAAAGCTAAACTAGTTAGTTTAGTCTCAGGAAAACAGGAATGAGGAAGTTCAAGTTTTTCATTACTATGTTTACTGTCAAAAACATCAGCCAAAAGGGTTGCCTTTTCCTTTGGACAGTGAGTGACTGAGCCATCTGGTTTAAGTAAAGGAGGAACTGTTGCATCCACACCAAAGAGTGCAGATTTAAGGGTAGACCACCATTTATGTTCCTGAGTTGTACCAGAAAGGGTTTCTTTTATGGTTAAATTGTGCTCCTTTTCAGTTGAGGTATAAACTCTGAGCAAAAGCTCGAAGCTGAGTATAATTGTTCCAGGTCAAATCTGATCTGTTACCCTTCCAAAGATGATAGGCCTCCTGCTTCTCCAAATAAGCACGTCTACAATCACCATTGAACCACGGTTTGTCCTTCACTCGGTACCTGAGCACACGAGAGGGGATACGCCTATCAATTATGTTGACTAGATTCTCATTCAAAGGGACAACAGGATCTACACTACTATATAATTGTGACCGATTCAAGCACAAAAGATCTTGAAAAATCCCATTCCAGTCTGCTTGGGATTTCATATAAATTTTACAAATAAATAAATTTTCATATAAATATATCAGGGACAGGCTGCTCAGTCTTCACTACTAATGAAATCAAGGCATGATCAGATGTCCCGACTGGAGAACCAACCTTACTAGTTATAACACCAGGGGAGTCGGTGTATACGAGGTCCAAGCAATTACCAGACCTGTGAGTAGCTTCATTTATGATTTGGTCACAGCCTGATTCAGAGGCAAAGTCTAAAGCTTTTAAGCCATGGCGATAGGTAGGAGAGATAGAACTTAACCACTCCCTATGGTGAGCATTAAAATCACCAACAAAGACAAAAGAAGCCTTTCTATCATCTTCTTGTATCTTAGCCATAATGGTAAGAAGACAATCGAAGATAGAATCATCCATGACTGGATTTCGGTAGATCGAACACAAATAAAAGTTGTTATGCCTGCCACAAACTTTTATTACCTGAATCTCATGATAGCAGGACTTATGAAAAGCAGGGTACTCAGTCCTAACCTGATCATCTATTACCAGACTAACTATGAGGACAGAATTCCTCATTACGAAGAACAACCCGGGCCCTCCCGTGCAGGAGTTATTGAAGAAGTCCAATTCTGTTTATTGCTACAAATGCCCAGTCCGACGATGAGACTCTCTAAAAGACTGTCCTGCCACGTCCAACAGGCAGCCATCAAGAATCACCAACTCCTCGTGTACAATAAGAATGTGGTATGAGAACACATTACAAGAAACACTAAGATCATTAGCAGTGTCCCGAATGCAGGAGGTTCTGGATCCTGGAGGATCTGCTCATCCAGCTGGAAAGACTGAACCTGAATACGCCATAGATGTTCCTCCTCCTCTCCTGTTGTAGGAACACCTCGTGGTGACCTGTAAACACTGATGAGGACGACTTAGATCAGCGGCTCAGCAGCTTCATGCCTCTGAAACTCTACTGGCGAGCACCTCAACTAATCAGCAAGCAGCTTGGGACTTCCTGAACTTTGACTCTGAGCACAGAACAGCTTGTCTGACTCCAAGCCCTGCTAAGGCAGAACAGTAGACCATTAAACCCTGACTCTACCCAGCTTTGACAGCCGTGAGCGGAGTGGCAACCTGATTGTGACGAAACCCCTCACGGCAAGTGCTTCAGCCATTGGGAGAGCAGCTCTTTCCCAGATTAGATATGGATTCCACCCATGAGGACCAATCAGCGACTAGTGTCTGACTTAACAAACCAAGCAAGCTGTATATACACACTTCATCCAGACTCAGCCTGATGATGAGAGGAGACACCCGGCACCCTCTTGCAACGTGTAGTAGCCAAACTCACTAGTACTTATTTTGACCAATTTACTTTTACTAAATTCATAGAAATTTTCTATGTATTTTTCTCCCCCACTGATAAAAAACATAGTACTATTACTGGTGGATGGCAGTGCTGATGAAAGAAGGAAAATCCATGCAATAGAAAAGCTCAACTTCAAAATTGATGTCACTAAGGCAGCCATCATTTGTAATGAAACATACCAGAAGGGGGATCTACCACTACTACTACTACTACTACTACTACTACTACTACTACTACTACTACTACTAATAATAATAATAATAATAATAATAATAATAATAATAATGATAATAATCTACAGTCGGCCCCTTCTCTTTCATACCGTACACGCAGGGAAATTGTTTAAAGAAAACTGTGCATACCTTCCCGTTTATATGCATACTGATAACATGATTTTCCCTATTTCTTTTTTTTTACTTCCCAAATCACAGTTCATTTATTTACCATCTCGAAATGAATCTCAGCATCTTCACCCTGCAACTGCACACACTTTGATGACAGCCTTATCATCTTTGACAAAAGCGTTGTTGTACGTCTTGGGCGGAGGAGTGTGGATGGTTGATGGAAGAAGGGACCAGGAGAAGGAGGCGGTGGAGGAAAATTGGTGGTGGTGTGGTGATTGGGAGATGAGATGGGGGAAAGGGAGACGTTATTATTATGCAAGGCTGTTCAGTTCACCGCGGGTACATGTCACCATTTCTTGATGACGTATCACCGAGGTTGAAGACGTGAAATGAATTTTTATTTCTTTTTAATGGCTTCACAGAGTTTCATGTCTTCACTTACCTGCTTACCTGTATGCTTGAAGTTTAAAACGAGAAAATAATTTTGGAGTTCTTATACCAAAGTTAAATTTTTTCAGTTGCTGTTACAGTTTATTTTGAGGAATATTCTCCCATTATTTTTGCGGTTAATGGAGAGATTTCAGGTTATGTTCTTTAAACAGAAAATGTCTGTCATGGAATTATGGTAATTTTACACGCCCACACGTGTTCGTAAAAGCAGTGTTAAAAATCATCCGAAAGAATCGACACATTCACCTCTAGAAGTATGTGACCGTCTCTCTCTATTTTTCTTTTGATCATTAATTCCTACATATATATGCACACACACACTCACACACACATATATATAGATATGTATATATATATTATATATACATATATATATATACATATATATATATTATATATATATATATATATATATATATATATATATATATATATATATATATATATATATATATTTATATATATATGTGTGTGTGTGTGTGTGTAAATATATATAGTATATATATATATATATATATATATATATATATATATATATATATATATCAATGTAGCCTACTCGTAATATACACATATACTATATATCATCATCATCAGATGTAAGTAGTTCACTACAGGGCAAAGGCCTCAGACAAAATCTGGCACTCCCGTCCGTTTATGGTCTCTCTGCCAGTCCACACACTCAAATTTTCTTAGTTCGTCAATCCATCGTCCTTTCTTCATTCCTCTGCTTCTTTTGCAATCTCTATGGACCCATTTTGTTATTTTTAATGTCGATATGTTATCTGTTTTCATTATATGTCTTGTCCATGTCCATTTTTTTTCTTACATGTTGTTAGAATATCCTCTACTTTAATTTGCTTGCGTATCCTTGTTACTCTTTTTCTGTCTCTTATGTGATTTCCATCAATATTCTTTCCATAGCTCTTCGAGTTGTAACCACCTTATATTGTAAGGCTGTAATACGGCTCCAACTTTCTAATACGTAAGTTGATACTGGTAGGACCATCTGTTTAAATAATTTTATTTCTAGAGGAAATAGTATTTTAATTTTCATAAACTCTTTTTGTTTACCAAAAGCTCTCTATCACATGCTTATCCTTCTTTTAATTTCGATATCAGGTCCTGGGGAAACGGTTACTGTCTGTCTTAAGTACTTATATCCATTAAGAATCTCTAGAGGTTCTCCCATAACCCTTATTTATTATCTCTGCATTTACATTGAACACTATTATAGTTTTACTTATATTAATTTTCAGTACTACATTTTTGCTTTTTCTATTCAAATCTCCGATCATCTTTTGCAGTTCTTTCCATGATTTTCTAAACAGAACTGTCATCTGCAAATTTTAAGTTGATATTAACTCCTACATTTTTCCAATCTAACTTTGTAAGAATTTCTTCTAGTTATGCTGTGAATAATTTAAAAGAAATCCCTGTCCATCTCTTTTCTCAAACAGAATTTTCTCAATATCTTTATGTAGTTTTAGGATTGTTGTACTTCTTGTATAGATATCTTCAAGTGTTCTAACATGAGATTTATCTATTCCTTGTATTTGAAGGGATTTTATTACTGCTGAAATTTTGACAGAATCAAAAGCTTTCTCATAGAGTATAAATGCCATAAATAGTAGATTGTCATACTCTGCTGAATTTTCAATTAGCTGGTTAGTTGAATACCCACTGCCAAAGCCTGCCTGCTAGTTGATTTAAGTCTAGCCGTTTTTCTGCCTGCTCTCTCTGTTGATTAAAGTCTAGGTGTTTTTCTATGCAACCTATTATGATCTTTGTAAAGATTTTATATATTACTGATAGTAAACTTACAGGAAGGTAATATTTCAGGTCCTTTGTGTCTCCCTTTTTGTGAATTAGTATAATGATAAAGTTTTTCCAAGCTGTAGGTATTTAGCATTCTTGCAGACATTTTTTGTAAAGTTCAGCGAGTTTTACCACTATGAAATCTCCATCTATTATTAATTCAATTGTTAGACCACACTCTGTTGTTTCTTTGCCTCTTTTCATGCCCTTAATGCTTTCTTTACTTCTCCTACTGTTACGCTTGGTACCAGCTCAGGTGTTTCATTATTTCTATTGGCAAAGTTATTTCTTATGTCATTATTGCATAGCATTGTATAGAAATCCTTTGCAATTTTGTCATTAAATTTTTATTGTAGATAATATTTTCATTCTTATCCTTTAAAGCAAACATCTTCTGGCACCCTATTGTAAACTTCTTTTCATCAATTTGATGCTTCTTTCTTTCTTTAGTGCTTCCTCAATTTTGGCCTGATTGTGTTTACGAATGTCTTGGGTTTTTTAGTTTGTTTATTGTTTTGGATAGTTTGCTAATTCTATTTCGTCTCTCTTGGATTTTTCCCTCATTTTCAATCTTAATTTCTACCTCATACTTGGATCGATCCATAGTCTCTTCAAATGAAAGGCAAGGTCCCTTTCAATCATACCACCAGAGGCTCTAAAAGAAGTCGGAACCTAAGTGCTAACTGCATTTCAGGGTTTATCTGGTGAGACGTCCATAGGGGTAATTCGAATTAAAAGCTATCAATTAGGTCAGCTGGTGGGTCGAGAAGTTGGGTAAAACTCGCTGGTATGAAACTGTAGTCTCACCAGGTAAATCCTGAAATGCAGTTAACTCTTATCTTCCAGCTTCTTTAAAGCCTCTGGCGGCATGATTGATAGCGACCTTGCCTTTCATTTGAAAGGTCTAGGGTTTGAATTCAGTATGTGGTATAAATACATTTCTATTTGAGCCCGATATTGTATTAATTTTAAACCACACACACACACACACACACACACATATATATATATATATATATATATGCGTGTATATGTATGTATGGATGTATAGATGTATATTACATACATATACAGTATGTATGATATATATAGCCTATAAATATATATATATATGTATGTGTATATATATACATATATATACAGTATATATATACTGTGTCTATATATATATATATATATATATATAATTTTTATATATACATATATATATATATATATATATATATATATATATATATATACAAAACCGAATTTCGAAAGAAAATGAAATTGTATATGTATAGAACAAATATAATAGTATAGTATGTCTGTTATATAATATAATCACTATCATACATTGAAAAATGAAAAGTACTGAACCTTTAAAGTAATCTTGCTGTAAAATCATATTTTTCTCGCAAGTGTAAAACAAAAATATAGAAACAGACACGTAAGTCGAGTGGTGAATGTGTTAATTCTCACGGATTCTTAACACTGTTTTCTTCAGAATGTGGTTTTCTAAGAGAGAGAGGGAGAGAGAGAGAGAGAGAGATTTCCTTTGCATCATAATGGAAATATGATATTGAAAGAATATAACTATAAACTTCGCAAGTAAGGAAAAGGAATTTATAATTTATTTATAATTCGACAAATAATTTTGACAAAAGGGACAAATCTTTTAGACAATTTGTTTTGTTACATATATACTTTTGATACATGCATATGTATATATACGATATATATATATATATATATATATGTATATATATATATATATATATATATATATATATATATATATACACACACACACATACACACGGCTGTCGCCATTAAGCCTTTTCTTCTAAAAGATGGTGACTGGTCTTAGAGAAAAAGAAACACAACGGTCACTCTCACCTATATATATATATATATATATATGTGTGTGTGTGTGTGTGTGTGTGTGTAATTTATGTGTTTGTACTTAGGCGTACCTGTATATACTTCATTATACCTCCAATATGTATACGTAGATACATAAACCATTAGAGAGAGAGAGAGAGAGAGAGAGAGAGAGAGAGAGAGAGAGAGAGATAGGAATCTTACCTCCTCACTAGCGTCTTCATCTACTGGAGTGGGACTCATTCTGTGCCTTGGTCATCGAAATTCCAGTATTTGGCTGATCCCCCCACGAAGTATCTACTGCTCCCTTTCTATACTTCTTTTATTTTCACTTTTTATTCTTCTTCCCGTTTTTCTTTCTTGGGTCTGGTCGTAATTTTGATCTACATCGTCGTCTCTTTTGAAGTGTTTAATCACGTTGAAAACGTATCAGCGTCGACAGTTTCTTGTTGAAGGTAAATTATTTATATATGATATCTTTTCAGAAATAAAGTTTTCCGAAACATAATGTGAATCTTTTTATTTCAAAATTGCTTTTATAAGGTAATGTACTCATGACAGTCTTCATTTTTTTTTTAATAATTTGGCCCTTTTTCTTATTTCACAGTTCACCGTTATTTTTTCTTTTGTTCATACCTGTGCGTCGTCAATACACTTACATTGGGATCTTTCTCTATTTGCTCTATATATTTTCTGAGCTTCAACAAAAGAGAGAAAATATTCTTTCTTCTTCTCTTCCTAATTATCCACTTCTGTGCCCCAGGGGAATCTGTGCTCAATCTTCCTTGGCAACTCCTGAAATATCCTTCAAGTCCTTTTCTAATCCTTCTCCCAAGCCCATTACTGTATGCGCATGCGACTTTAATGCTCGTTTTCAGATTGGGCCCAGAGTCTCGAAAAAGGAGAGGAAGAATGTTGAACAGTTTCGGAGTGGGATGTTATTGGTTTCTGGGTTGAGAACGCTATAGTTAAGCTCCCTTAACGTGTTTTCCTGTTGGTGCTAACTTTCGTGTTTTCCCAGTGTCCTAGAGAGAAATTTCTCCTTTCGATTGTTTGCTCTCCTTTTATGGTTCTTTATAAATAAAGAATTATCTTTAGGAGAGCTATTTAAAGTAAGAATTTAGTTAACAGAGATAACCAGTTTATCGTTAGGGTAAACTTTTATAATTATGAAAGAAATAGATTTTATGTCAGTTGAACTTTGCGGTTTTGAGAATCGTGTGTCACTCACGGTTAGGGTATTTTTGTCGTTCTTTGCAGCATATTGTATTAATAAAAGATTCACTTAGTTACACATAAAGTTTAAAGTTCATCCTTCAATAAAATCTTTTTGTTTCTAATTTTCAGTGTCTAAGGCTCATAAAACTTGATTAAATAAGAATTTAAAATAATGATGCCAACTGGCCTTGTCATTTGTTGTTAAAATATCCTTTGAAACCCGTATTAATAAAAGAATAATTACTGTCGTATAAACGGATTCCGTCTGTACCCACTGCGTAATTAGATCAAAATGATCTTATTGCAGGCATTTAATGCCTATTAAGTTGCTGGGACCGTTCGTTGTAATCCGATTAGTTGTTATCTACGAGAGGAGTCTCTTTTCGTTCACCTAGTTACTGCCTCATTGTCGCATGGAACAAGCCTCCTATACAAAAATAACACCCCTTCACTATTTGCTCGACTTAATTGGAATATAAAAAAAGCGACAGGCTTTTTGCAATAAAGGCTCTAAGAATTGTTATTCTTCGTCCGCTGCATTTATCTTGTCCTTCGGTTTCACCTGAAAAGAAAAAAAGAGTAATGAGTAAGAAGTAAAGTAGGTGAAATAGTGCGCTTAATTATTTACAATATGTTAAGTGGGTGTGTGATCACTCCCCTAAAAATATCAACATCTGTTCAATATCAAAACTGTTTATTCACTTCCCCCTACAATCATATTATCCAT